>NC_085867.1:6119946-6177446 GCF_034702125.1 Engraulis encrasicolus | reverse complement strand
CCCAAACACTACGGCTTGGTTGTTTCATGTAACCTGTCCATTTGTAATACATCATCGTTTACACCCCCCTGCCTCCCCCGTCGACTGTTCGCTGATTTTCTAGGATGGCTAGAAAATTATACAGTGTTGCCCCAGATTATAAGATCCAGATGTAACGTACAGAGGGAAAAGAGAATTGAACATCAGGTTAGGTAGGACCAGAGGAGGAGGAGGGAGAGACTGGCCCAGCCGTGGCTTAATCGGCTGGGCACTGGAGTGCTAAGCAGGTATCCTGGCGACGCCATCCATGTACTCCACCCAAAGATTTTGACTCCGCACATCGGCTGGCAAAAGCCTCGAGCTCGGTTCTCTCAGTGTTTCGCCAATCAGCAAACAGTTGAGAGTGGTGACATAGAACTCACCCGCGAGCTCCGTTAATCATTGGTTAAGGTAACTATATTCACACTTTCATTTTGTTATTTGTATGCTTTTGCGACACTATAACGTAACAGACATGCTAATAAAGCACAATATGGGCTTTCATTTGAGTTTGGAACTTCAATTAATTTAAATGATAGAGTAAAACCAGACCATCTCCCATCGTCCACGGAGACGGATTCCTCATGGCTTTTGCCAGACTGATTGACGGAGTCAACAGTTGGCTATTTGCCCAGGCTACTAAGCAGGTGGCCCGGGTTCAATTCCTGACCCGAGGTCATTTCCAGATCCTCCCCCGTCTCCGTCTCTCTCCCACTTGCTTCCTGTCCCACTTTTCACTATCCTGTCTAAATAAAATGGAAAACCCCCCAAATACAATAATTAATAAAACAAATAGGAGGGAGAGGCTGGCTGGAAAATGATACAGTGTTGCCCCAGCTTATCAGATCCAGATGTAACGTACATGAGAATTGAGAATTGAACATCAGGTTAGGTAGGACCTGAGGTGAAGGAGGAGGATAGCCTAGTAAACTATCCCCAAACACCAGTGGCCAAAATTATTTTTGCTTTTGAATGGGTCTAGCCTCGGACAATGACCCAGGGCCTGGAACTGGCTGGCCAATCACAACGCAGGAGACTTGTTTAGATTTGTTTTGATTTTTTGGATGCAAAGCGGACAGGGTTTTGAGGGAGTCACGACAAAGCGTTGGCCAATAGGCACAGACACAGTTTGAAAACCAATGGGTTGTTTCCATCAACAATCTCTCAATGTGTCATTCATTGGGGCCAGACTGAATTACATACAATTAATCTCACATTTAGTCTGGTTTATCAGGCTAGGGGGAGGAGGAAGGGAGGGAGGGAGAGACTGACTGACCTCTGGGGGGGCTGCGGCCGCCCTTCGCGGGCTGCCGGGCCTGCTTCTGGTCAGGATGATGGGCTTGACGGACAACGACTCGGGCTTGCGGCGGCGGCTGCTGCTGACACCAGCGGCAGCAGAAGGCCGCTGAGGGTGAGGGAGAGGGTGAGGGAGAGGGGTAGGGAGAGAGCGCGGGAGAGGGGGAGAGAGAGGGAGAAGGAGAGGGAGAGAGCGCCGGTCTGAAGTCTTCAGCGGACTGGAGCCTGCAGTTCTCTCATTGCCTGGAAGAGGCCGTTTAAACAAAGCAGACATTAGCCAGACATCTGTCTGCCTCTCCTTTCTCCATCTCTTCATCGCTCCCTGCCTCTCTGCCTTGCCTGGGCCATAATTACCACACATAACAGGACAACATGGCTTCCCTCAAGGCTAGCAGTAATTTGCTCTTGGTAAGCTACGTACGTAAGTATCTATTTTTGTCTACATTGAGAGAAAGCGGTCTATAGAAATGTTAACATTCTGTAAAGGCTAGATTTATCCATTGTCCTGTGTATATGTTGTCAGAGATTTAAGCATTTAAATGATCAAATGCTACTTCAACCAAAATTAGTGATAACATAAAATATTCTCAGGCATCTATTCATAAAATAAAACATCTGCATATAACATATCTGTTTTACCATAATTGATATCCATCTCAACTGACGTCTCAAATCCTGTTCATCTTACACATATTATCCACTTACTTGTCCTAGTGTGAGAGTGTCTGCTGTTGACAGCGTGCGAGAGGTTTTTCTCGGGGTGATGGCTGGCCTTTGACACGGCAGAGGGGTCGTCAGCGCTCAGGGCGCCCACAGTGTCAACTTCGACTCGAATTCTCTGAAGCTCTTTGGACAACAGGGTAAACTGCTCACTCTGACTCTTGCATCTCTGTTCGAGGCTGCGAACTTTGACCTTTCAGGAATAAAAAACAAAAAAGGAAGTATGTACGTAAGACAGAAAGAGCCAAGCAAGAACATGAGGTGACACAGACGAGATATAGGGTGCAATCCAATATGTGAGCATGCGTCCTCCACTTGTGCTTGTGGCCTCACGTTTTACTGATGCTCCACCTCCGCGGAGAAAACAATTCAGTTTCTCCACTGTCAGCCTTTACCTGATTCTTACCATCTGATATGCTTATGCATATGTCAGCCTAGCCACAACAATTTTCTCTGGACTATTCTTTCATCATCCAGTTTGCAAATGAGAAAGTTACTTAACAATTGAGCTTTTGCGAGATATTGAAATATAATGCTGGTGTCAGTGATGTCATCACAACGTATTACTTCCTGGTACGAGACCACAAGCACAAGTGGAGGACGTAAGGTTGCATATTGGAACGCACACATAGGAATAGAAACACACGGGGAGAAAGCTACGAAGACTGCACTGCTACTGTGGGATCTCTTTCACAGAGGGGAAATGTGGGAGGGAGGAGGAGATGTGAAGATTGTTAAGATGTGCACTCACGTCTTTACATAAAACATAACCCAACATTACATTCACTTGGGCCTGAAAGCGCATATCTAAATCCCTATTCCATGGTCAAATATAAGATGGGGGAATTGGAAAACTCCACGATGCTTTGATAAAAAAAGCCCACCATGGCAGCAGAACCCTCTGAACTGTGCTAATATATATTCAGGATCTTATCTTGGGGAAAAATACTATGATGGTAATAAATGCCATAATTTCATGGGCCATTACACTAACAAAACCAACACAGCTTTAACATTACTGCCTGCCTGCCTAGCAGATTATCATGTCCTCACTATGGGGAAACATTTTTGTTAGCCAACTATTAACTTGGGCTCTGTGCACTTTACAAATGACTGATCTGACCCTAGGGGTGCATTTCTGGAAACCGTAGTTGCTAACTATGTTAGCTACTTTGCTCTTTGCAATGCAATTCCCCATTGACAACTACCCAAGTTGCTAACTGGCTAGCAACTATGCTTTCGAGAAACACACCCCTGAGTTGGTTGATTTGTATAGCAGCATTATATAGCATTGGATGATATGCATCCAAAATAACTTGAATGATACATCAAACCAAACAATATACGGTTGCAGAAAGATGGGAAAGTAAAAATGTTAAATTTGCAATCGAAATATGGCTACGAATGACCAACTGAATGAATGGGAAGGCTTTGGGGGTCATGGAGGACTGGACAATATGATAAATGCTGTATTAATGTGAAGGTAAAACATTCTCAGGGCATATTTATAGTATTGTTTGTAGCACGACATTGCAATGGAATATTTTGTTAAAATTCTATAGTATCCACCTATGAATCTTTATAATCTTTAAGCCATTACATGGTGTTTAACCATATGAGTGGGACTGTGAACATGATCATAAACTACTCATGAACTACTCTTTAGCAATATGGTCCATTAAACTAGCCAGGCCGCACCCCCCTAGTAGCACAACACCTTCAGTGTTGCGTCTAGTTAGGACAGGAGCAATACAAATATCGTTTCTGACCTCCGGAAAAATCGGGAACTCCTCCCATTTTGTCAGGAAGCAAACAACCGGTAGCAAAAAAAGGGAGGCAGGTCAACCATGCCGCTTGGGAAATGTTAATTGTAATGCTCTTGCCAGACCAAGTCTTGAAGAGATTTGAAAGTCGATGATGATCAGGCTACCATTAAACAGCAAAACATGCTAAGGCCAAATTATACACTAAACTAGTTAGAATATATAATATATACACACAGCCTGTTAGTTTAGTAAATGTGGTGTTACTTAGTTTAGTGTACAATAAGGTATTTTTTCATGGAATAAATACCTCTCTTCTGTTCCAATGATTCTGGTTTGTATCAAAATGAAGATTGACAAAAATCAAACAGAAACATAAGAATGGTGAAACAAAAGGCAAAGCCATTGAACAAATAACATGTGGATAAACAACAACCAAAGGCAATATGGCTTTTCTGAGTGCTTGACTTTAATCAGTCAGATCTGTGGAGTTGACATGGCATGAAAAAGGTTGTGATTTCTTTCTCTGATTCTTTTCTTAGAGTTGAGATTGTTGTAGTGTTGAGTCAGTGGCAGACGTGCATGTCAAATGAACATCAAAATAAATAACTGTGTGTGTGAGTGTGTGTGTGAGTGTGTTTGTGTGTGTGTGTGTGTGTGTGTGTGTGTGTGTGTGTGTGTGTGTGCGTGCGTGCGTGCGTGCGTGCGTGTGCGCGCGTGCGTGCGTGTGTGTGCGTGTGTGCGCATGTGTGTGTCATGTGCGTGTGTGTGCATGTGTGTGCGTGTCCGTGCATGCGTGCGTGCGTGCATGAGCGTGCTTTCACAAGAAGTTTTCAGACAGAACACTGCACAGATCTGAGCTCTCTCACTGTTACAAAACTGTCATGGAATATTTATGTTAACTGTGTAAGAAACTGCAGACATTGCACACAAGTACCATAATATGTGATGTCTTACCTCACATTTGAAAAGTTTTCAAGAAGAGAAAATACATTCTTTGATCTTCTGGATAGATTTGATTTGTACAACCAATATTGCAGTTCAAAATGACACTTTTGCATACCTCTGTAGTTGGACAGGTGCGTAGGATATTGTCATTCAAGCGGAAAGACATCCTGCACACTGTCCATTCCACCAACAATTTTAATACAGTACGTTTCGGTCATCCGACCTTCTTTAGAAATTCCGCACAACTGTCCGTTCTACTAACAAACTTTAATACAATGTTTCGGTCATCCGACCTCTGACCTTCTTCAGGTAAACCCTTAAGAGGGTCAGATGACTGAAATGTTGTATTAAAGTAGTTGTTAGTGGAATAGACAGTGTGTGGGATTCTTTTAGACTTGAATGACAACTGACATTGCAACAGTGTGAGTACACATGACATCCTGTTTTACCTCTAGTATGTGGACGACCTCCTCGCGTTCCTTCTCTGCTTCAGTCTGAGCCTGCAACACAACGTTATGACAAAAGACTGTGAAAAAAAGGAAATGATGATTCACTTCACAGCACAGTCAAATCTCATGCACATCCATTTAAATCAGTGGTCCTCAATCTTTTTTGGAACAAATGCTCCCTGGACCTCATCATACAGTAAGCCTCCCAATGCCCCCTGCCCTGATCTCATCATAAGCCTGCCAATGCCACACTTAATATTAAAATATATAGACTTTTACTCTACCAATGCCAACGAAGCACACCCCCTCTCAGCTGTCTTCTTCCCAACACCTCTTCCCCATCCTATCTACAGTATTGAGTACACCCCTCACATTTCTGCGGATTTGTAAGTGTATCTTGTCATAGGACAAATTCAAGCGGTTATATATGTTGTCAACAGTTCACTAATCATTGTGCCGAAGTGAAATTTCTTTTATGTTGTGCTATGAAAAGATATATTTACAAATCTGCCAAAATGTGAGGGGTGTAATTATGGAAAAAAAAAGCTGGAATGGCCTTGGCTGTGACACAAATAGCCAAGACACTGCACATATTATTATGCCGGGGACCCAGGTATGATTGCGACCCGAGTTTGATTCGTCAGAATCCACCATCAAACAAGCAAACAAAACAAAGACACTCTTGTTCCCATTTAAGGCAGACATTGGCTGCTGGCTGGAAGGACCTGGCTTGGCACTTGGAAGGAGGCTTTGATAGCATCTGTTAGTCACCTAATTGAATAAATTCACAGACCAAAACAAAAACAGAGGACCAAAGCCAGTTGGACAGTGACTAAATGGAGGGACTGGATGAGAGGGCCTGCTGCCCGTCTTCAGTAAGCCAAGCCGACAGTGCTTTGGCACAACAAGAATGCAAATATACAGATAGACAGACTGATAGGCAGGTAAGTAATGCGCATTCAGACAAACAGTGTCGCCGTAGACGCCATGCATGGGAGGAGCTTGAAAGGTGAGTGCTCTGTAGGGATCTCCGTCCCTCACTAACCCCCCTCTCCCAACCCCACCTCCACCCCACACACACAAACACACACACACACACACACCACCCTACCCCTCCCTAGGGGGTTGGGTTTCAACGTCAAATGTTGACAGAAGGCTGCTCTCCCATGTTTGCTGCCTGTCAGCCTTAATTGTTGCGTTTGTTCGTGGCAGCTCATCCTTGCTCAGGAACATGGTGGCAAAGTGCAAACATGCAAGCATGCAAGAGATCATATTACACCAACGTGATGTGTCCCATCTCACAACACCTGCTTCCACCCCTTAGTGCAGAGACTATGCTATAACCCTACTCTCACCAAAATTGTAATGGCTAGGTCTATGTCTTAATGTACTACTTAAAGTGATACTGTCCCATCTTTTGAAATAAGCTTATTTTACACCTCCCCTTGAGTTAAATAATAGTATTTTACCATTGTCCTGTACTTTCAACCGTTTTCTGACTATGGCAGTGCAAATTTTACCTCCATGCTAGCAGTTAACATTGAGTCCTATGAGACCAGCTCATGGCTAACTGGTCTCATCGGACTCAATGTTAACTGTTAGCTTGGAGGTAAAATGTGTACTGCCAAAACTAGAAAACGGTTGGAAGTACAGGAGAAAGGTAAGAGCCTATTATTTAACTCAAGGGGAGGTGTAAAATAAGCTTATTTCCAAAAATGGGACAGTATCACTTTAAGGCTCTCGGTACTGTCATAGCAATGTTGTTATGATGTAGTTGAGTTTTTCAGCAAATAGTGAATAGGCCAGCCGGCGACCTCATCTGCACAAAAAGGCTAGTGTGGGTTTTTTTTCACCTTGCTTGCCCAGTCACATTTATTTTCCGGACAAACATGAAGAGAGGGAAATGCTATGCAACAGCACCAGAGTAAATTCAGATAATTAAACCTGCAGCTGGTTAGATTTAGGAATTAAAACTCTACCATTTCTAACTTAGTTAAGATGCCTTCAGAGTGGTTTCAGTCTCGATATTTCCTGGTGGAATAATCACCTGGTTGAATTAGACAGGTGCGTAAAGGTCATTTTGAATATGTGGCACTGGATTGTACATGTAAGGCAGATGTCATGTCTTTGTCCTTTTTCAAACATCAGCAGACTGTGGCCTTGTCACATTCGCGTGACCTTAGGGCCCTCTGCAGTACGGTGTGGCTCTGCTATATGAGCCTAAGTGCTTTTGGCAGCTCACTTTGCCTGTACAGCACATGTAACCTGGCGTATTAGTGCGCACTGCTTCCCCCACTCGGGGGCGAGAACTCTCCACCACGTCAATGGGAGTCACAGCACGATACCGCTAGACTAAAGGACCAATCCGATAGCCCAGCACTACCGATACTGTATGAGGCTTCGGTAGGGAGGTTTACTAATGTTCCATGCCAACTCTGGCATGCTAACAAACATGCTAACTTGGGTTATGAATGCATCTATTATGATGGATGATGTTGGCACTGAAATATTTGTTGTTAGGGAGAAAGTGTTGAATAGGCGATAGATAAGAAAAATGGCAATGTCCGTAAGCAGCAGTATAAAAACGTTGGAGATTTTCATGCATTCTAATCATTCCATTTCTGTTTATGTTCACTTTGTTGGGATAGTCAGCCCATGATACTGTAAACAGTAGTATACCACTGCCTCTCTTTTCTCATTCCAAACACTGTCAAAAAACATACATATACATTTATACAGTAGCCTTCTTATGCCAGATATTCCCCAAAGACAGTCTCCAGTGATGCCATCATGTAGAATTTTCTCTAATAAATTCCTTCTCAAACCTTTTCAAGAAAGAACCCACACAAACATCCACATAATAACTTTGGTTCAAAAAGAGGTATTACAACTCCAAAGTTATCAGTCAAACAAGACAGCTACTGTGCCAAATACACCACTGTTTCTCTTCTCTGTTTCTGTTATCTTGTACCAAACACTGTGTCAGTGCTTAGGCTCAAAAATAGGGATTGGAACTCCGAGGTGCCTGTGAAATAAGACAGCCAAAGAGCCAAACGGCTGTGTGTGTGTGTGTGTGTGTGTGTGTGTGTGTGTGTGTGTGTGTGTGTGTGTGTGTGTGTGTGTGTGTGTGTGTGTGTGTGTGTGTGTGTGTGTGTGTGTGTGTGTGCGTGTGCGCGTGATATTTTTAACACATGTATGCCTAATGTTCCTAATTGACCGTACTGTTCTTTTATGTTATCTGTACGCTTTGGCAACACTGTTACCAATAGGCATGCCAATAAAGCATATTTGAATTTGAATTTGGTAGATGGAGAAGAAGAGGTTTTCAGGCAGTGAGTGTTGATGGTTGCTGTACAGCCTGTAAAAAGACATGAGCAAAGGGAGAGAGGATGGCTGAGTGGGTAAGTGTGTGTGGGTGTGTTTGGCAGGGTGAGGTGTTGATATAGGCAGATGTGAATAGGGTGAGGTTTTGGTGTGTGTGTGTGTGTGTGTGTGTGTGTGTGTGTGTGTGTGTGTGTGTGTGTGTGTGTGTGTGTGTGTGTGTGTGTGTGTGTGTTGTGTGTGTGTGTGTTTGTGTTTGTGTGTGTGTGTGTGTGTGTGTGTGTCTGTGTGTGTGTGTGTGTGTGTGTGTGTGTGTGTGTGTGTGTGTGTGTGTGTGTGTGTGTGTGTGTGTGTGTGTGTGTGTCTGTGTGTGTGTACCTTCTGCAGAAGGTTGATCTCCTGCTGCTTGGTACTGAGGACCGCCAGGGCCTGGTCATGCTCCGCCTTCAAATGCTGCGTACGGTCGGCAGCGTCTCGCATATGCTGAGAGAGAGAGAGAGAGAGAGGGACAGAGAGAGGGAGAGAGAGAGAGAGAGAGAGAGAGAGAGAGAGAGAGAGAGAGAGAGAGAGAGAGAGAGAGAGAGAGAGGCAAACAAACAGAGAGATACAGAGAGACATATAGAGAGACAGATAGACAGAGACATCAGTGGGCATGGAGGCTGTTTTATTAGCCCGGTCACACCCTCCTAGTGACGCAACACCTTCGGCGAAGAGATTTGAAAGTCGATGGTAATCAGGCTAGTTTTTTTCTAGTTTAGCGGTATGGTTGGGAGTTTCACATCATGGGAGTTCTACATTTATCGAGATCAATTGGATGCCCAACAAGAGTTTCCAGGGAACACTGCAGACTTTATCCCCCTCTGCTTTGTCAGGATCCCACCCTCTCTCCCTTCTTTCTATCTCTGAGAAGAAATGAAAAAGGATGCTCGTCTACCTTATCAGAGGTGTATCATGCAGGGAAACAGAAGTGCTTTTACGGAAGCAATGACAACACAACAAGTAGTATGATGGAAAATGGTTACAAATATAGTACGTTATTACCCGTTGTGCCCAGTGGTGTAGTCTACTTTTTTGTGATGGGTATATTGTATATTTGAGCATTTTTGAGGTGTGTGTACTGTATATATTTGTGCTATTCTAAATAATGGATCAATCAATTTTAGGTGGGTATACTGAAATCCCTGAAATTTTGAGGTGGGCTTACTGCGTATACCTGCGTTCTACGTAGACTACACCACTGGATGTGTCATTCGAATACAACTTTTACAGAATACTGATTCAAACACGACAGCGACTGTGAAGTAGAAAAAACAAAATCCTCAAAATGACAAGCGCTTGTGTAAGAGACTGGGCGGTGACATGTGGCCTATGTTTTTGGAGGTGTGAGTGTGTGTAAGCTGTATATGGATGCGTCCGGATGGATATGAAAGTCTCATTGATGAATGACAAATGTCCTTGCTTTGTAATTTAGCAATGCCCTGCTGGTTATTGACTATTTGTCAGAGGTGTTTCATGAAGGAAAAATGGTACCGTAACAAGCAATCGACCCGGCGCCACTAAAAAAAATGCACTGTCTACTGGTCTTCTATTAGATATTGATTGTGAGATTAAAAAGGCAAAAGAAACTAGAGCGATAAAATATGAAGAGATGAATGTAGAAAAATAAACAGAACAGAGGAGGTAAAGATGGGATAAGGAGAGAGAGACTACTAGTATGATTTCTGGAGAAACTACCGCATACCTCAAATGACCTAGCCAATTGTTTGTTTTCTCAGACAAACAAACTAAACTTTTTGTGTTACACCATTTTTCACACATTTTGAATTCTTCCTCCTGGGAAAAAGATTTAAGAACTCTTATACTGAGAGACAATGTAGTCTCTGTTTGTTTCACGTCACTGGTCATATAAACCTATGTAAACAGGAAAAACGTGGAAGACTTTGGTCGCATATAACTACAGCCCTGAAGCAACCTTTGCCAATGCTGAGTAGCTACATGCTAACAGGAGGAGTGACAGCACATCGGACTGACTGGGAGGTCGCACAATGCTAGGAGAGGTAGCCTACTAGCCTGATAAACCAGTCTAAATGTGAGACCGGAGTAATTTAGTCTGGCCCCGATGAACGATACCTCGGACGATTGCTGATGAGAACAACCTGTTGTTTTTTCAAACGGTGCCGGTGCTCTGACCAAGCGGCGATCTTTGCCGTTGATGCGCTTTCCCAACAGTGTTGCAAGCTTCGTCGTCACTCCCTCGAAATCCCGCCCGCTTTGATTCAAAACAAATCTCTGTGTAATCTCTACATAGGTTTACATTGGTTTTGCCAGACTCAGGACACAGTGTTCAAAACGTTCTCAGATCCGAGGCCAGACCCACTCGCAGCTGAAAAATGTTGGCGCCCAGCGGGTGGCGCTGGTTTACCAGGCTAGTAGCCTACGCATCATCTCGTCTCACTTCTGAGAAGGACATATTACATTATGGTGGTCTGTTCCATTAACAGAGAAATTGTGATCTGAGTTCTAACAGAAAAAAACAACATATAAAAAAACATATAAATCTACAACCAACCCTAAATTTAGTCAATACTTCACTGCCATCTGAGTACATAAGGCATGGAAGACAAACAGATCTACACTGCTTGTGTGAGGCAATACGTTGTTGTTTGCTTGTCCTCAAAGAAACTCGCTTGCATGCTCAGGTTGCTGTTCCGTCAGATTCAATTACTATTAGATAAATGACCCCAACAGCATCACTACGGCAGAGTAACAGTCTAGACTGCAGTGAGTCAGTCCAATTTATATAACAGTGAATTTAAGTTCTGTGTTTCCTTGTTGATGCAGAATATTAAGACTCTTCTTCATTTGATAGAGAAAAGCCCCACTCTCAAACACAAATCTTGTGGTAGCATGACAAAATAATTTTTCTTCCAGGTTGGGACAGTAAAGGGGTTGGGACAGTACAGCTAAAGGGGTTGAGCTGTAAGCAATTCTTTTTAAAAACTTCTTTGTAACAACGTAGTCTGTAGCAAGTGTTTTCCCACTTTTTCCCTTGAACCTGTCATGAACGTTTCTGTTGAAATGTGCAAATGGTTATGGATTTGGTCTTGTAAACAGGTTACTGGTTCCAATATCACCCATACCAGTAGGATGAAAGTGTATGATCTGTCTGCCTACTACCCACATTCGATTCTGGCCCTGGTCCTTTGCCGACCCCTTCCCTGTCTCTCTCTCCCCACGTTTCAACGTCCTTACTGTCCTAACAAATAAAGGCAAAAAGATCAACAAAAAAAATATTCAAAAACCCCCCCAATAATAACATGGCGTCCTGCTTACCTTTAGGACCTGCTCAAGGTTATCTAGTTGGCTCTGGAGCTGGCTCTTCTCCTCGCGTGCCAAGTCTCGCTCCTGAGTCACAGTACCAAAGGTCTCCCTCAGCTGCTCATAGTCCGACTTCACCTGAGACATACATTTAAAAAATATGGGTTTAGTAACTATAAGGTCCGACAGGCGGACAAAGATGCCTCCACTTTTTGCTTATCACGAAGAAATATGAAGAGAGTAATGCAAAAAATGGTGGCGAAGATCATGTTTTGGCCGATTTAAAAAATGCTTTTCAGATGGACAGATGGACAGACGGACAGACAGACGGACAGAGGGACGGACGGATATACCCTCTTATAGAGATGCTATGGAGCCTAGGACGCTCAAGTAGCTGGACCAAACAGAAGATAACTGAAGAGAATGATAAAGGTCCGCTACACTGTTGCAATTTCCCAAAAAAAAGTTTAATGGCACAACGTTTCAGACGCTCAGTCCTTCATCAAAGTACAACCACTTTTGATGAAGGACTGAGAGTCTGAAACGTTGAACATTGTGTAAGGTAAGGGGAAATGTAGGGTGGGCCCAGTCCAGTGAATGGGTCATGGGTAAGCGTTTAGGGCGTCAGACCCAAAGGTTGCTGGTTCTACTGCCGACCCGCCAGGTTGGGGGGGGGGTGGGGGGGGAGGTGGGTAATCAACCAGTGCTCTCCCCCATCCTCCTCCATGACTGAGGTACACTGAGCATGGTACCATTCTGCCGCATGGCTCCCTTGGGGCGCCATTGGGGGCAGCCCCCTTGCACAAGTGAAGCATAAATGCAATCTCGTTGTGTGCAGTGTGCAGTGTTCACTTGTCTGTTGTGGAGTGCTGTGTCACAATGACAATGGGAATTGGTGTTTCCCAGATGGTTTTTCACTTCTCACTTCGCTATTTCCTTGGGCCACAACATATAGAGTCTACAATATAATCACAGAGCCAAGATACATCGTGACTATATAATGACAATTAAAGGTCTTGCATAGAGATGTGTATTCTAGCATGCAAGCATGATAATAAAGATGTTTATTCTCTCTCTCTCTCTCTCTCTCTCTCTCTCTCTCTCTCTCTCTCTCTCTCTCTCTCTCTCTCTCTCTCTCTCTCTCTCTCTCTCTCTCTCTCTCTCTCTCTCTCTCTCTCTCTCTCTCTCCACCTCCCACTCTCCCCCTCTCCCTCAGCACCTTGGACTTTCAAAGAAGTTGTATACAAAGTGTTGTTCCTTAGGGAGGGAACTAAAAGAGGATTATCTCGTAGCTTCTAAAACCAAGATGATGCAAAAGTGTGGAAAGTGCTGACGGCGTCTCAGGATTCTGCAGGGGGTTTCTGATGAGTCATAGGCTTTACCTGAACATATGGACACTTCAATTTGGCTCTGCTGGAGATTCAAAACAAACCCTCCTTCTTAATAGTACATTATAGTGGTGTACATTGGCACTGCCCTTACAATTCGATTTGATTACCATACGGCAGGTAACGATTAAATTTGAATCGATTCAGCCTGATTCTAGGATGCATTGCAATGCAATACAATTCTACTGAAAGAAAGGCAAACTTTTACATAAGTCCTGAGGCAATACAAGCAGTCAGATATTGGACAACTGAGAAGTGACAATAATATGCCAATAGCTGCTGAGAATTTAAAGAGTCATCAGGGCTTGAACTATGGTAGGACAAAAATGCCCAGGCTTTTATTCCTTCTAAGCTGTGGGCCATTCTATAAGAAAAGAATTAACCCAGCATCGACCCTTAACCTGTTGGGTTGGCGGTATAAATGTGGCAGTGACCAAGTCGTAGTGCATTAGTAAATCTCTGAGATATGTCTATTGTAGTTCTATGGTAGTTAAATTTTCACGGACTATTACCAGAGACGGTTTAGGTAGGAGGGGACATGACAGTGATGTAAGCGTCCATAGAAATTAACGGTGAAGATTCGTAACGCAGATTTCTGGTAACAAGAGCCAATGTGCCTGCTGAGCTGCGTTGCCAGTGATCCAATCATCTGGCTGCATCGGCGCACGCGAAATGTTGTGCATGCTCAGTTGTGAAAAGCCGTTGCTCTCGTGCAGTTATGTAACTACTGCGCCTGCGCTCTGTCAAAAAAAAAAATGTGAGAAAAGTGGCTTAAAAAGCTTTATTTTGACTCGCATGACACAACCAAGTAGTCTAGATTGATCAGTTTTTCACAGTGGTTTCAACCATATAGTTTTCACAACCGCTGGGTTCCCCCGTCCTATACTCAGTTTCCCCATTCATTTTTCCCATTGACTCTCAGATCTGGTCTCACTAATCGCAAAATAGCACCCCAAAGGTGTCAACAAGGTGGCGGTGACTGTCCCGTCTCCTCCTACCTAAACCGTCTCTGTTATTACACTGTTTCACTGGTGGAACAGCATGCATTATGGGGGGTGCCAGATTACCAGTGCTGGCCTGTGTGTCATAGCAATGTCCCTAAGAACCTTCATGTAGAAATTTTAAGCCAATAATAATAATTGACATGGTGTTGAATATTCATTTAAAAGGTCATGTTACACATGTTACAACTGGACGACTGAAAAAAAAGAGAAAAATTCTTCTTCCAACGAGCTATCTTAGCTAACAACTTGTCCAGTGGGGTGTAGCCTAAATGACATGTATAAAAATTATTTTTACTTTTGACTTCTTGCGTACGTATAGTACTCTTATCATATTTAGTACAGATGCCTAAAGACAGAACTGGCCATTTCAAAAGTAAGGCATACAGTACCATTGAAGTAGATGGTAAATCTTCCTCTCCCAAAGTCAACAAGGGAGCAGTGAGGGCAGAGGCGATTCTAGGATCAGATGGGGCCCCAAGCAAAAATGCAAAAGAATGAACATATGAACCAAAATCTATCACTACTGTGGTAAAGTGTGGGCTGTTATTCACTATCTAGGGGCTTGGGGGCCCCTAGCGGCTGCCTGCCTTGCCTGGTGGCAAGATGCGCCTCTGAGTGAGGGGAATCAATAGGGACAGACACCACTCCCTGTCTCACTCCCTCTCCCTCATCGCCTTACTAGTGTGTGTGTGTGTGTGTGTGTGTGTGTGTGTGTGTGTGTGTGTGTGTGTGTGTGTGTGTGTGTGTGTGTGTGTGTGTGTGTGTGTGTGTATGTGTGTGTGTGTGTGTGTGTGTGTGTGTGTGTGTGTGTGTGTGTGTGTGTGTGTGTGTGTGTGTGTGTGTGTCTCTGTATACCTCCCTGTCCCTGTCTCTCTCCCTTATCACCTCACTCATGCTAACATCTATCCTCTGAGTGTCTCCTCCTCTCTGTCTGTTCCCAGAGGAAAGCGTGTGTGTGTGTGCTTGCGTGCACGTGTGTGTGTGTGTGTGTGTGTGTGTGTGTGTGTGTGTGTGTGTGTGTGTGTGTGTGTGTGTGTGTGTGTGTGTGTGTGTGTGTGTGTGTGTGTGTGTGTGTGTGTGTGTGTGTGTGTGTGTGCATGTGTACATGTGTGTGTGTGCGTGCGCGCGTGTATGTGTGGTGTGTGTGTGTGTGTGTGTGTGTGTGTGTGTGTGTGTGTGTGTGTGTGTGTGTGTGCGTGTGCGCGTGTGTGTATGTGTGTGTGTGTGTGTGTGTTTGTGTGTATGTGTGTGTGTGTGTGTGTGTGTGTGTGTGTGTGTGTGCTCGTGTGTGTGTGTGTGTGTGTGGTGTGTAGGGGGGATCGCTCCACATCTCTGCCATCGATTGGTGTTACATGAGAAACGGCCATGGGTGTTGGCGATGGAGAGCAGTACACACAGGGAAGCCCATAGACCAGGCAGGAGCCTCTTGGGGATATGTAGCCCTATATACAGTACGGTGCAGTGAAATACTGTATTGTGTTATTTCAACATTTGTTGATTTCCCAACTTTAAAGGTGCACTGTGTAATATATATATATATATATTTTATTAAAACTATAAGTACAGTACCTTGGTCATATTAGTAAATATTAGTTCATTATTTAGTAAATATTAATGAAAAGATCAGAATTGGCAGTAGACAGCACAGTTTTCGATGATCAGCATAGTTGCAATACCTACTGGTAAGTTGTTCTTTTTAACAAGGCAAAGTGAAATTTCACCAGCTCCAGTTTGTCTGGTTAATTTAGAGCCCTGGTACAATGTGAAATAACCCCGTTCTGGGCCTCCTTTCTGCCTAAACACTGGTAAAACTGACCCCTTTGTCCCCTCTCGCTGTTGGCTTCTGTCGGCCCTTTATGTATCGACTCTCCTCTCCTCTCCGCCTCCGCCAAGACAGATGGCGCCTTTTTGTTCCTGGGCACGGACAGTAGGAGTAGGAGGAGTAGGAGCAGGAGAGGGGTGGGAGTAGGAGGAGGAGAGGGGTGGGGGGTGGGGGATTACGATGCGTCTCTGCCAAGCCTGGCTGGTGCGGTGCCCTGTACTCTTGGCAGTGCGTAACTGTCCAAAATGGCATCATTAACTTGACTTATTGCAGACCACCCCCTCGCAGCGGCCCGCTGTTACGGATGACAGGTGGTTGTTTCGATATTACTGTGTCTGTCTAGTTTTTTTTTTTTCTGAAGTGGTGGCGAGACTGAAGTCGAAATAATTACAATAATCTTGATGGAATGCATAAAAATCTATACATGGGTGTACTCCATTGATTCCAGTCTGTGGTGACTTATGAAAACATTATTTCTCACTATTTCATCAATTAATTTCCTTTGGCTCAACAATCAAAAAAGCATCTGTGGATTCAGTAAAAAAAAAAAAAACATCTGAAGTCTAAGAGAGTACTACAGAGCAGACTACACAAAATAAACATCCTCTGATTTCACACTGCCTATACAGTCCTCTAACATGCAATGTGGTAGGCCTATAGAAAGCTATTGTGTGTAAACTATTATAACTTATTGACAACCTACAATCAGTGACGACTTCATTGAGTAACACATTCCCAGTCAGTGAACAGAATTACTGCTAATTGGAAAAGTTTGCCAGCCATCAGTGGCCAAAGATGCTGAGTGGAGGAAATATTTGCCAGTCAGTGATTCTAATTGGATGAGTTCATCACCAGTCAGAGATTCTGATTGGAGGAGATCATGCACAGTTATTGATCTGCTGGTTCCATTGGTGGTGACACCGGGCTGGCTGCAGTAGGGTGTGGCTGAATGGGTGCAGCGAGGGGGGGAAAGGTGTCACAGATTCTGCCCGACAGCACTGACAGTACAGGGCCAGTGGAAAGATACTGATAACATAATTTGTCATTTTGGGGGCCAAATATTTTAATCTTTCATGGGGCCCAACATTTGTTTGCGGCGCCCCTGTAGTGGCTGGCCACTCACCTGTTCATACTGGGAAGCCTTTAGACTGTGGGAGAAGAGCTGCAGATTGAGACTGTTCCTCTCCTGCAGCGCATCGCTCAGCTCACTCTTCTGCAGAGAGGAAAGAGAGGAAGAGGAAGAAAGAAAGAAAGAAAGAAAGAAAGAAAGAAAGAAAGAAAGAAAGAAAGAAAGAAAGAAAGAAAGAAAGAAAGAAAGAAAGAAAGAAAGAAAGAAAGATTGAGATTTAGGACTTATCCACCAGTTCATAACATACAATATTTTCCCTACAACATTTCCCCTTGGCATGAGAAGGGGGGAGCCCTCTCCTTCATACTCTCAATACAAGAAAGAGAGAAAGAAAGAAAGAAAGAAAGAAAGAAAGAAAGAAAGAAAGAAAGAAAGAAAGAAAGAAAGAACAAAAGAAAGACAGACAGAAAGAAAGAAAGTCAATAAATAGATAAGTAAATACAGAATGATGGAAGGAAATAATGATGGAAAGAAAGAGAAGGGAGGAATGAAAAAAAGGAATCGAGATATGGTAAATTAGAGTGAAATGGAAGAAGAGAAAAGAGGAGAGGAACGGAACGGAACGAGTTCCAGAGATGAGATGAGCCGAGCGCAAAGAATCCATACAAATGAGAGAGAGAGAGAGAGAGAGAGAGAGAGAGAGAGAGAGAGAGAGAGAGAGAGAGAGAGAGAGAGGATTTTGCAGAGCAAGAGGATGAGGAATGCATAAACAGCAGGAAATAACGGAAGGAAGAGTAGAGTGAGGTGGTAAAGGGTGACGGGGGAAAAAAGGATGACAGAGAGTGGAAGAGGGAAAGATAAAGAAGAAAGGAGTGGGGCGGGGGGAGAGATATAAAGTCGGGATAATAAGATGTGTGTTTCACACCATTTACATAATCCACCTACAACATAAAGTGCTCGCGTCTCGGAGGAATATAACTTACGCAATGTAGTACAGTATAGCCCAGACAGTATATATGTATATAGGCCTACTGTATGGGGGCTTTCTGGGTGAGCAGAGTGAATTAATCGTCACATTTCACCATCAGATAAAGACTGACAGCATGACAAATTCTTTTTACGTAACACGTGATGCAGGACCAACATCATTCTCACTCACTCCAGTGGCTTCGCTACACACTGTGTCTGCGAAGATTTTATTTGTAGACTTTTCATCCGCTTTTAATACAATACTTCCACATATTTTAGTTGATAAGTTAAATCAAGTTAAATATATAAATTTTAAGTTGGAAAATGGTGTAGTGGGATGGATCCTGGACTTTTTAACTAACAGAACCCAGCAGGTGAGGGTAAATGGAGTACTTTCTGACAAAATGACATCCTCCACAGGATCACCCCAGGGATGCGTTTTGTCTCCTCTGCTCTATATTCTGTATACTAATGACTGCCGTAGTCAACATGCAAACCGGCACATGTTGAAATTTGCAGATGACTCCATCATCCTCAGCCTTCTCCATGGGAACAAAACAGATCATGGTCCCATCTTAGATGATTTTATTGCCTGGTGTGACAGTTCTCACCTGCACCTGAATGTCTCAAAAACCAAGGACATGATAATTGACCTCAGGCGTAACCCCCTCCCTGCTCTGACTATTACCATCAAGGGGTAGGCTGTGGATGTGGTAGATTCCTACAAGTACCCGGGTAGCTGGATTGATAAATTAAATTTTAACATCAACAATGAAAATATTTACAAAAAGAGCCAACAACGTCTGTTTTGTTTACACAAGCCGGCCAAATTACACTCTTTTATAGGTCCTACATTGAGTCGGTTTTATCTTTTTCTATTTGTTGTTGGTTCAATAACCTCAGTGTGAAAGCAAAAAACTCCCTTGCCAAAATTGTGAAGGTCAGTGGCAAAATTATAGGTGCCCAGCAAAGCAGCCTCACTGACCTGTATAAAAAAGCCACTTTGAGAAAGGCTGAGTCCATTTTATATGTTACTGCCCACCCTCTCCACTCTGGATTTCAGCTACTTCCATCTGGCTCACGCTTTAGGTTCCCATCAGGCAAGACCAACAGATTTAGGCTTTCATTTGTCCCTATTGCCATCTCCCTTTTAAATTCACATCCTGATTGATTTCTTTACCTGATCCCTGGTGTTGTTTATGGTATTTTATTGTATGATGATGGTCTTATTTTATTTATTCATGATGTGTTTTTATATTTTTTATAACCATATTTATGGTCATTTTAACCTTATGACCACTGCACGTTACGTCTGTCCTGTGGTATATGTTGTTGCTGTCTATATGTGCTTATGTCTTGCCGCACACCTAATCGCCCCTTCTAGGGACAATAAAGTTGAAAAGTTGAAGTTGAAGTTGCACCATCGGTGACGACAGCTGCTACACCCAAGAGAAGAGAGAACAGGGGACACCGAGGAGGTGTATCCGAAACAGGAAAAAAAATCCTGCCTGCAAGGAGAGCATTTGGGGGCAGCAAGACAGGCTGTCAAAAGTAAATACGTAGGTTGCTGACGTCCCTTCATGCTGACGTCAATGTCTAAAATTCTTCCGAAATATGTCATCAGCCATTCCCTTTGATGCTGTTTTGTCAGAGGAAAGTGTCGAGAGAATGGGCTTTGGAAGTACATTTCTGGGAGCAACGTATCAAATCAAGGCTGTCTGAATCGTATTGCACAGTGGTGCCGTAAAGGAAGTGTTGATGCTTCCACTTCCTGCTGACTTCAACATTCTGCCAGGCTACGAAGGGGGCTGCTTAATACTGCATTGGCAACAGCCTTGGGTGTCGCCGTTGGGTTTGTGCTTGAGACAACTCTATACTATATGAAAGCAAAAGCGAACAGCTAAGCGGGAAACTCCAACTCCCATTGTCATTGTGACCCAGCACTCCACAGCACACAAGTGAACACTGCACACTGCAGTCAACAAAATTGCATATATGCCTCACCCGTGCAAGGGGGCAGCCCCCAATGGCACCCAAAAGGGAGCAGTGCGGTGGGACTGTACCATGCTCAGGGTACCTCAGTCATGGAGGAGGATGGGGGAGAGCACTGGTTAATTACTTCCCCCACCAACCTGGCTGGTCAAGAGTTGAACCGCCGACCTTTGGGCTACAAGTCTGACGCCCTAACCGCTTTCCCATGAGTGACAGTGACATGAGTGACATGAGAAGACAGACAGCAAAACAGACCAATGGAGAGATGGATGTAGAGGTGTTTATGAATTATTTTTTGATGTGAAACGATCTAAGATTAACTAGTTTAAGGTTAACAAATCCTGAACATTGAATGTTAACTAATGAGTAAGATTAATAGTTACTTCATATGGAGTAGCTATCATAAATATAAAAACAATATACAGTATAAACAGAAAAAAGGATAATAAAATATAATGATAGTGACACAGTATAACATTATAATATAAATAAATAAATAAAGAGAAAGAGAGAGAATGCACGCACCCAATTGCAATTGCAATGCATTGGGACTTGCTGATAGCGAGAAATCTCTCAGTACACACATCACACGAGGAAGAGAAGCGGCATAGAGAGTGTGAGAGAGAGAGAGAGAGAGAGAGAGAGAGATTGAGAGACCGTAAAACACTAAAGAAAAACGAGAGTGGGAGACAGCCGTCTGCCTATACTACAGGGCAGGAGTCAATTTGTTGCTACATTGGCCGTTTAATGGGATTGGGAGCATTGTCGTTTGGCTCCTCAGCTGATTAAGGATGTGTGAGAAACAAGACGCTGGTATAGATGAGCCAGGGATGGACTGGTCATCTGGCATAGCGGGCATTTCCTGGTGGGCACTGCACCCTCGTGGGCCCCTATTTTCAGAAATGTGAAGAATTCTTTTTTTTTAAAACATTTCTGTCTTCATTTAACTCAAGGAAAAGCGCGACACTGCTTGGAAGGCCTAGTGCCGAAACGTCAGCACCAATGGAGAAATAAAAAAAGTGGTGAACTGTGAAGAAGCAGTGTCGCGCTTTTCCTTGAGTTAAATGAAGACTGGAGTACCTTGAAAAGCTGCACCGGCTAAAAAAGAAATATTCGAGGTGTGCGGGCTCTCACCAAAAACTTTTTTAAACATTTCTGAAAATAGGCGCCCACGAGGGTGCGGGGCCCACCAGTGAGTCAGTTCTGCATCACTAGTTATGAGGGGCCCCTTCAAGCCAAAAGTGCCCGGGCCCTATTACCCACCCCAGTCCAGCCCTGAGATGAGCATAGCGGCTGCCAATCTGTACTGTACAGCTCACTGACTTACTGACTTCAGAGCCAGAATAAGAATCACTCAGTTTGGCCTTGCCATGGCTCTGAAGGTAGGGCACAGGGCGTTACTACGCCGGCAACCCGGGTTCGACTCTGGCCTGGGTCATTTGCCGATCCTTCCCCCGTCTCTCTCTCTCTCTCTCTCTCTCTCTCTCTCTCTCTCTCTCCACTCATTTCCTGTCTCTCCTCGACTAAAAAAAATAAGCCCTACATTTAAAAAAAAAAAAAACGCTCAGTTTCAGGCAAAAAGGCTGACGTCTGAAACCTAAAACTGTCAGTTGTAGACACTGGCTGTGGTCATATTTTTTAGAGCAAAAAGTGCACATACAAAAGTGTAATGAGTTGATATGGTGTGTGTGTGTGTGTGTGTGTGTGTGTGTGTGTGTGTGTGTGTGTGTGTGTGTGTGTGTGTGTGTGTGTGTGTGTGTGTGTGTGTGTGTGTGTGTGTGTGTGTGTGTGTGTGTGTGCATAGGCGTGCACAGATAGACACGTGGTGTTGCTTGGGCAACACCAAGTTGCCTTTAACAGACAAAAGTGCCCTTTTGAAAGTTCGTTTTTTATTTTTATTTTTAATTATTTTATTCCTTAAATGTAGGGTTAGCGCTGTATTCGATGTTCCCATCATCATTTAGACATAATTGTCAATTAAAATCGCGTGATAATAATGCCCCAAAATGCCTCATGCCCCCTCCAACGGCACACATCTCTCCCTTTGTCAACGTGAGCGCGCTTGAACTGACAGATTCGGATCCCGTTGCACAGGCAGCAGTGTGGCGGGCAGCCCCACATGCCGTTCTCCCCTCCAGCCAGGTAACAGTCAATAGCCTATTTATGATGTTGAAAGTTGCGTGTGACTTTGGAAGTGATCTAAAGAGAGCCCTGGCTTTCATAATGAGACTTTGCAAATTTTGCATTTAGGCCCTATCAAATCTACCGCAGAAGAGGTAGCCAAAGTTATGTCAACAATTAACACGAGTAACATGATTGCAAAAACCATTATATTAGCCTAATGAATCCAGAAGTTGCTCAAACAGTTCCAGGTCTAAAGATTAATAGAACGTTTGGGAAACAGCAAGAGGATTCATGTATGTTTGGGAAACGTTGGCCTCCTGATGAAATATGCAACGCACCAAATCACATTTGTGACCGACGGCATGGAACAGAACAGCGGTCACGGCCAGGGAGAAAAAAAAGGTTGTGCGTAAATTCCAGCAAATCTGCCACTTATAGCCTTCTGCACAGCACAGCAATAAAAGCAGGGTGCACACAGCAATGTCTTATTCGGGGAGAAACAGGTAGGCTATAGGCTATAGAGGATTGTGCTTGACACCTCCAGAAAAGTGTAGCCTACACGGATAAAACCTCCGACCCAAAGTAGCAGTTTTCACTCACAATACCCGGCCGTGTAATAATCCTTCTGACAACGTCTTGAAATGCGAGTTAAGCTTTAATATTCGTTTTAACAGTTTGAAAACACACATGGACTAATTAAAATCGGTACTAATGGAGGAAAAATGACCGGAGATGCAGAGTTTTCCAAGTAAGGAATCTGTTAGAATGAATCGCTTCCTGATCACTGCGCTGGAGACACGCATTTAAAGCGACAGTACACTTTTTAGTCCATGCGGTAAATTATGCAGTAGGCATGGTAATCTAATTCTTTTAACTTTCCAACATAATATTCATCATTTAAAAAAATTGAAATGTTTTGTTTAGCGTACTGTGGCATGTTTATTAAAATGTGATTTAAAAAAAAAAAATCACCGAACCGTTATTGCAGCCGCCAGTTCCACATGCCCCCCACCATCACCCCAGGACCTGCCCCCCAAAATGTCTGTGCACGCCAGTGTGTGTGTGTGTGTGTGTGTGTGTGTGTGTGTGTGTGTCTCTGTCTGTCTGTCTGAGCTGTACCTCTTTCTCTCTCGCTCTCGCTCTCGCTCTCTCTCTCTCTCTCTCTCTGCTCTACTTGTCTGGCCCCTTTTGCCCTATGTCTCCTTATGATCCAGAGGCACAGCTGCTCTATGATGTGAATCAGGAGTCTGCTGATGTCTGCAGAGGTCCTATCTGCTTGTACCTGCTCTGCTCTGCTCTGCTCTGCAGGGACTTCTGAGTGGGACCTCTCGTCACCTGTCCAATCTTTCATTGCTAGACAGGCAACAAAGTAGGCCATGGACAGCAGGCAAACTGAATATGTTGAAAAAAGAGCCTCAGGTGCAAATGTGTGGTTGTTCCGACACATCCATACACACACACACCCACACCCACAAAGGCAATTGTTCCTTTGGTAATGGGCAGACACGCCCATACTAGGCATGCACGCACACATAAAACACACACACAACACACACAAGATCATAACCATCACCTGAAGACAATTGCCTGTTCCATTTCGAAAAATATCAGTCAGGCAAAAGAATGCCTCAAATACCCATTGATGCTGGATGTTGCATTGCGCAACATTGACCCTGGCCCCTGGAGCTTGCATGACGCAACATTCAGGTCATGCCATTTGAGACAATTTCATTTAAAAATCTTTGTATGTTGGAGCTGAATGAACACCTCCTAATGCAAGATGAGGGTCTTAGCGTTTAAATGCAACTCATTACATGTTCTTATTTGCTTCAGAGGCTGAGATATGCAGATTTTTACAGGCTGAGATCAACTTTTCTTAAAAAAGGGCTTAGGCATTCAGCACCCTTTTTTGCAGGTGCTTTAGGCGTCAATGGGTTAATCACTATTGATACAGTCCATTTAAAACAGGATGCTGCCTGCCTTTGAGGGCCTGGGTGGTATGATGCCTCATAAAGTCTGCAGAAACAGAGACACAAATAATCCATAACTGAAAATTGCACTGTGCAGATGTGATGTTTCAGGCTAGCTTGTGCCGATTTCTGCCTACTGCATGGTATAGAAACGTAATTTCAATTTCCTTATATGACCTGTGCATATGAATAAACTGACAATAAAAGCTGATTTGACTTGACTTGACTTATGCTACATCTGAAGAATGGGCTTGATTAGAGCTGTTAGCGTTGAGGCAGCATTGACGCACACAGCTGCTGAACAAAACTAACAGGGTTTACCATGAACGAACACATTTTCCTTTGAAACAGGAAATTAGATATATAGAGAGGAAGGAAAGAGGAGGGGAAATGAAAAAAGAGAGAATGAGGTGGTGATGGAGAGATTGAGGAGAGGCGAGAAAAGAAGTAGCCGAAGGGGCGAGGGCATTGAGAGGAGGAGATGAAGGTGGAAAGATGGAGGAGAGATGACAAAGCCGAGAAAAGAGAAAGCTTGAGGAAATGAGGAGGAAGGAATGGGAGGTGGCCAGGGCTGACCTGGGGGGGGGGAATAGAGCCCGGGCACTTTTGGCTTAAAGGGCCCCCCCTTATAATTAGCCGCGCAAACTGACTCAACGGTGGGCCCCACACCCTTGTGGGGCCCCTATTTTCAGAAAAGTAAAAGAAATATATATATTATTTTTTGTTTCAAATGTTTTTTTGAAAATAGGGGCCTGCGAGGATGCAGGGCCCACCGAGAAATGCCCACTATGCCAGATGGCCAGTTCAGGCCTGGAAAGGTGGCGATGTAGAGATGCAGGAGAGGTGACACTGATGCACAGAGAAGAGAGGAGTCAGGAAATGAAGAGAGCGAACGAGGTGGAAGAGAGATGGAGAGATGGCGGAGTAGGAGAGGTGAAGAGATGGAACTACGGTATAAAGCAGTGGAAAGAGGAGGATGAGGTGGAAGAGGGGAAAGAGAGATGGAGAGATGGAGGGGTAAGAGAGGTGAAGAAATAGAGCAACGGCAGGCCTATATAGAAGTGGAAAGAAAAAAATGAATAGAAAGAGGAATAAGAAGAGGAAGAGGTGGATGAAAGGGAGGAGAGGTGTGTAGCTGTAGGGGTTTGAGAGGTGAGGAGATGGAGCAATATAGCAGTGGAAAGATGAAATTGAAGAGGACGAGGAAGAGCAAGAGGTGAAAGAATGTAGTAGAGGTGAAGAGATGCACCAATAGCATCAGTGGAAAGAGAAGTACATAGCAGGCAGACAGGGAAGTCAGACAGGCAGGCGAGTCAGACAGGCAGAAAGACATTGTGTCATTGTGGAGATGGAGAGATGGAGAGATGCGGAGATGGGGAGATGGATGGAGGCGATGGGGATCATGGACGCTGACAGCTTTGCCTGGGCCCGGGACAAAGACATCTGAAAGGGCCCCAAACTCAATACCGCACATACAGTAGAGTACAATGTAATGATGATCCAATTCTGGGCCCTCTCTCTCCCTGGGCCCAGGACAAGTGACTCCTTTGCACCCCCTCTCGCCGTACAACAGTGAAAAGAGAAACACACACAGAGGGGCAGCCAGGGCAGGGCGAGAGGGAGGGCGGGGCGGGAGGGGGGAGGGGGAAGGGCGTCAGAGAGACAGTGTGTCAGTGAGAAGAGGGACTAATTTGGGATGACACGCCGGGCTGCTTCCCCTCCCCCTAGTCTGGCCCATGGGGCTGGCATCTGCTCCTCTGCCTTGCACTGCACTCCAGCAATGCTGCATCCAGGGTTGCCAGATGTGTATTATGTGTGTGCTGGGAGGGGTGGTTGGAGGGGGGGTGAAGGCAGCGATTTGTATGTGTGTTTTGTCTATTTGTGTTTATATTCTGTTTTTTATGCTGGCATGAGAATAAAGTCCATTCTATTCTATTCTTCTATGAGACAGCCCAAAAAATGCTCAAAACCATGCAGCCTGGAAGTACTGAATTCCGCCCAATTTGAACTCTTGAATTCTATTGAAATGCCTAAGCAGCCCAATTGGGCAGGAAACCACCAATTCGGCGGAAAACCGCCCAATCTGGCAACACTTGCTGCTGCATCCGCCGTGCATGCTCCTGCTCCTTCTGCTGCTGCTGCTACCCGAGCAATGATTCACTCCTTTTGCTCATTACATTACATTACACATAGCTCACACTTTTATCCAAAGCAACTTAGATATTACAGGGCATCATTATAGGGTGTCAGACTTGTAGCCCAGAGGTTGCTGGTTCGACTCCCGACCCGCCAGGTTGGTGGGGGGGGGAGTAATCAACCAGTGCTCTCCCCCATCCTCCTCCATGACTGAGGTACCCTGAGCATGGTACCCTTCTGCCGCACTGCTCCCTTTTTGTGCAGTGAACACTTGTGTGCAGTGGAATGCTGTGTCACAATGACAATGGGAGTTGGAGTTTCCCAGTTGGGCATTCACTTCACTATTCTTGCTGCTGTTGCAGCTATTGCTCTTCCTACTCCATGTATACTTTGTGTGTGTGTGTGTGTGTGTGTGTGTGTGTGTGTGTGTGTGTGTGTGTGTGTGTGTGTGTGTGTGTGTGTGTGTGTGTGTGTGCGTGAGTGCGTGCGTGCGTGCGGCTTGCGTGTGTGCGTGCGGCGAGCGTGCATGCGTGCGTGTGTGTGACGATAAAAGGGGGAGACCTGAGGCAATGTGTGCATTGGTCAGTGCACCCAATGTGTTCATTTGTGTCTTAGTGTTTGTTTTGTTCCACTATGTTGTCGTGGAATCATTATCCAAGAGGCTCTGAATCAAAGCAGTTACCGGGCGAATACACTGTCGGCAACAAGATCAAGCGACAGAATCGCTGGACTGTGCAGCAAGAGCGATGGGAATGAAAGAAGCGACAGAGTGTGCCCTTTAAAAGCAGAATTCAAGCATTCCAACATTCTCATTGACTGTGGCAGCTGTCGCCGAGCCGCATCATAGTTAATTTGCATAATATTCACTTAAGTCCAACTACAAACTGGTCTCAGTTTGGACTCAGGTCGTGCAAATCACCTTTAGTCGCCCGAATTGCTTTTGTCAATACAAAGTCAATTACTTCCGTCGCTGGAATCGCTCATGTCTTTAGAATCCAGAATCTAGCATGAGAACAAATAGGGGAAACATCCTAGGTCAGACATAGACTAAAAATGTCTAAGGTAAAACACTTAATGAATTACATTTGGAATTGTAAGCAACAGTTAAACAGCAATCAAATTATCCCAACTGAATGTAAAAGGACTGTATGGACTTTGTGGACACAAAGAAATTGACATTAGAAAAAAGAGTTAGCTTAAAAAGCAAATCTGATAGCTCGTGGTGTCAGTCTTTGGACACAGCACGGTTCATCAGATTTCAAGCATTCCCAGCCACAAATTTTGCAAAAGAGAAAATGATTTCCTGGTTGGAATTGCTAAAGAAATTAGCCAGGTTGGCCACTCCCCAGAGACATGCCACAGTCTTGCCCTATACGTATACATACACACAGAAAAACACAAAAGCATGCATACACACACACACGGACGCGCGCGCACACACACACACACACACACACACACACACACACACACACACACACACACACACACACACACCCTTACGGAAGGAAAATATACTGCAATATACTACAATTTATACTGCAATACATTAGAAAATATATCACAATATATCACAAACACGCTCATATATTTGAAAATATATAGCAATATATTATTGAACAACATATTACAATATATTAATCCATATATTTTAAAATATATGGCTGGCAAAACAAAACTGTATTCCACTATTCAGTCTGTATTTCTTGATGTTTTTAGTTCAGCAAGCACATTTTGCACGACATTGGACATTTACTCGACATTATAAAGTCATTTTAGGTGGACCATATATGGCCATATATAATAATATATTGATCAATATACAGGAGTCTCTGATTGAATCATCTCAGCTCTCATATCACGTATGACGCGCCTACGTCACGTCGTCATTACCTGAAGCTAAAGTGGCGAGAGAGCCGTCTCGGCTCGAGCGCGGTCCGGATTTTAGCTCCACACTGTCGCCAGCCAGACTCCCCACCACAGTGACACAAACCAACCAGCCGCCTCGAGGTAAGTTATAAAGAGAAGTTTGTTAATTTGTTAACATAAATACACAAGCATATAGTCTGAAACGTCTACAGTGGTTGATGTGCAAAGTTTAGCCAAGTGGTTATCGAAGTTGGATGTTTGTTCATTTTTTCCCCCAAGGACTAGAAATACGTTATTTTTTTGAATTTCCCGCGCTACCAAGCTATTGTAAGCTTACTACTAGCGATATTTGCGTTGTCGAAATGGTGTGTAGTTCTCATTGACAGTAGGTCTGGTTCTACACATCTTGAAAACGTAAACGTAATACTTGGGTCGATATTATATGGTTGTAGTGGTCAATTTCAGGTGAGCCCACTTTATTTGGCTTGTCAGAGAACGTTAGCAACATCTATCTGGCTAATACTGCTGAGCCCCAACGTCAGCCTAGAAAGCCAGGCCTCAGTTAATTAGCCGCCTAGCTTACTCGGCTAACGCAAGGGAATCAAAGCAGAAGTGAAGTGCGACAAGATCTAAATGCACATCGCTAACTTGCTTAAAAAATGGGCACTACAGTATAGTAAAACGAGGCAATGTCCTGCATTATTTCTGGTAAAGCATAGCTGTTGCTGCTTCGGTTTTCCCATTGTGGTAACATCAATAGGTTTTTTTGAGTAACTTGCTCACGAACTAACTGTCCCGTTCTTGTAGAGCTATTGTTATAGGTTAACGAAGCCTTGTCGTCAAATTGGTGAATTTCAAAACGGTAGCCTACACGTCGTTGTCTTCGGCTACTCTGTGATAGTTCGGAGTTTGCTTTGCTCACAGCAATTGCATTCATTGAGTCATGTTGGTGTTCATGTTTACTCTTAAACGAATGCGCGAGTCATTCATCGGAATTCATTCTCGCCAGTTACATGCATGAGTTTAAGTCTTCCTTCGCTTCATCATCTTCATAAACGAGTGCCTTCGTGCCAAGAACAGACGTGCAACTGTTAACGATGCTGGCTGCTGCGATTTCAATGTCTTATCTTCCCTGTTGTCGGGACGAGACACAGAGTGCCACTACGACGCTCTGCGACTGCGAGCTAGAATGCTGTAGTTCCACCAGTCTACCGAACTCCCCCCCCAGATTTAGCTCACAATTCTGACAATGATATAGAAGTGATGAGCTTGGTGGGTATCCTTGTGCCTATTTAAGGTTAAGTGTGTGAGTGAATGTTAATTTTCTGTTGCTCTTTTAACTTTTTTTTTTGCAGAGGTTGCTGAAGAGGTATGCAGCGATGGTCTGGAGGAAAAAATAGTCACATGGACTGGTGTGCATTCCAGTACTTGAAATGGTAAGCAATACTGTGCCTTTACTATGCTCACTCACTGGTGATCATGCACTAAATGGGGAATACATCTATCTGAACTTTGGGAGGAGGTTCAGACTCCCTTGGTGCAAATATAATCGTTTCAAAAAATCCTTTATACCTCATTCAATCAAGCTACTGAATAAACCGGGAATAAGAGAGATTGAGTGGGACAAAATGGACCTCTGCAGCTAGTGTTGGTACTGCTGGTGGGGATGGAAGCTAGGGTAAAAGTTGGGAGGGGGATATGTAGACATGAATGTATCCCTGTTTTTATTATTTTTATGTTAATTATGGAATGGATGTAACCTAGTTATTTATTGCAGGGTGAAGGTGTGGTTGGTTGTAGGAGGGGGTGGGGGTGGGGGGGGGGGGGGGGGGGGGGGGGGGTCTGGACTGGATGGGTCAGGGGCAGTGGGTTAGGACATCCAGATTTAGAGTTTACTTGAGCTACATTATTAACTGCACATTGAATGTGTGAAACTTGCTGATGTAACATTTTACATTCAAGGGTTCATTGGGCTAAATATGGTTAAAATCATTGACCTGGGTTTACAAAGCTGGGCAATGTTGGGCACTTGTTTCAGACTATTGAAAGGAAGGAGTATGAGAATGTAACACAATGCTTAACATGAAAAATAAAACCCTTCATGAACCAACGGTGTATTTGGCCCCAAACTAGTGGCATACCCTTCAAGTTTCAATGGGTTAGAGAGTTAACATTCTTTTTACTTTACTTTTGCAGATGCTGTTGCTCAGGCACATCCAGGTGCGAGGATGGGGGAGATCCGGATGTCGCTAAATAAAAGAATCTGTGAACTGCTTCACCAAGAGAAAAAGAAGTCCATGGACAGGCCTATGAGCCCTCTTGTTGACCTTGAGTGACTGAGGCTGCGGGCGGTCTGCCCCTGAATTCACCTTCACTTTCACTTTTTTTTCTTTTTAAAAAAAAATATATCTGAAGGTGTGTGTGTGCGAGCGTGCGCGCGCGGGTGTGTGTGTGGGCGCGGGCACGCATATGTGTTTGTGTGTGTGCGCGTGTGTGTGCACGCGTGCATGTGTGCCAGTGCTTTATGTGAGGTGTTTCGCTTACCGGCCACAGCCACAGTTTTTGTTTTGTTTTCTTTTTGTTTTATTTGGGGTTTTTTTTATTATTATTACTGTATTTGGTTTTTTTTTTTTTTTTTAGAATATTTCTGCTTTTTCATTAAGTACAAGTTACTGGCCAAAGTGGGAGACTGAAATTGTTACTGGCCACAGGCAAGTTTCACCAGTATTTGGCCTGTTGGCCGGTGTCGTTGTCAAGTCGTTTCCCTGCCTGTCTGCCCCTCTGTCTCTGCATGTGTGAGCGGTGGTGTTAAAGGGTCGGTTGGTTTCATGTTTTTAATAAACCAATGTCAACAGTTGAATGAATTGAATTGATGTTTGGTCATTGTTGTAATTACATTACTTCATAAATGCCTTGTATAAAGTACGTTACAGTATATTGTGTAGTGTAATGCAATACATAAGTCAATATATGATTTAATTAATAAGCCATATACTATGGGATATAATCCAATATATGCAACAGTATACTTTACAGTATAATGCAATACATACATCAATATATGATTCATCAATATGCCATATATTATGGGATATAATTCAATATATGCAGTAATATACTGTACAGTATAATGCAATACATTAATCAGTATATGATTCATCAATAAGCCATATATTATGGGGTATAATTCCATATATGCAGTAATATACTGTACAGTATAATGCAATACATAAATCAATATATGATTCATCAATAAGCCATATACTATGGGGTATAATTCAATATATGCAACAATATATTGTACAGTATAATACAATACATAAATCAATATATGATTTATCAATAAGTCATATACTATATGGGATATAATTCCATATATCCAACAATATATTTCACAGTATAATGCAATACATAAGTCAATATACGAAAACGGCAATAATGTCTATATTCTCGTATACCGCAAAATATATCACTTTATATTGTGCAATATACTGCTGTACAATATAAAATGATATATTGGCAAACAATATATTGTAGTATATTATAATATATTTTCATTTCATATATTCAAAAATATATTTTCCTTCCGTAAGGGCACACACACACACGCACACACACGCACACACACACACACACACACACACACACACACGTATACTCACACACACACACACACACACACACACACACACACACACACACACACACACACACACACACACACACACACACACACACACACACTAGGTCTGCATGTCCCCAGAGTCCTGCTGCCACACTCCTGCTGAACACAAACAGCAGATTAGCCTATGATCCTGGGCTACAGTGCACACTCCTCATCCTTAGCGTGTGCCCTCTCACTTTCTTTTTCTCAACGTCTACTGTATGTCTCTCGGTCTCTCTCTCTGTCTCTCTGTCTCTGTCTCTCTCTCTGTCTCTCTGTCTCTGTCTCTCACACACACACACACACACACACACACACAGAGATGTGCATGGTTGCTATGACAGCATACCCTTCCTTTGCCTGCCTGCAGAAAGCAGTGTTTTTCAGAGAACAGGAGGGATAGAGACACAGATAAAGTGAAAAAAAGAAAAAAAAGGCCGGGGTGGGCAAAAAACAGAAGCTATTTCTTCCAACCTCAGTCTGCCAGGCCAATGTCATAACAGCAGTGTGACAGTAATACATAATATATCTTGTCACGACGGAGTCTAAAACTGACAGCTTTGGCTAGGCCCAGGTCAAAGTCATCTGAAAGGGCCCCTTACCCAACACATATTATGAGAACCCAATTCTGGGGCCCCTCTTTCCTTGTGCCTGGGACAACTGTCCCCTTTGCCCCCCCTGTCGGCTTCCCTAGTAATACATAATATATCCTGTGATGATGGAGTCTAAAACTGAGGCTTTGGTGATGCAGACCTGCCCTGAACAGCAATGAGTGTGGGTGGACAGCAGGGTTGGGGTACAGTGCATCACATTTTTAGCAACTGTCTCATCCAAGTTCAGAGCTACTGTATGAAGGTACAATAAACACTAAATGTAATGGAGGTACAGTAGCATAAATACTGCAGGCCTATAATAAAATGTGAAACTAGTATAAAATATAGGATCCACATACTTGTAGAACACAAGTATTTACTTAAGATTTACTTATGGATAATTTGCAGAAAATTGTTCTGTACCAATGTGTGTAGTGTAATGAATAATAATAATAAAATCTTTTTTGTCTGTGGTCCCTGCATGCCCACCTGTTACAGAAGACCGTGTCTCTGTTCTCTAAATTCCACACATCCTGTTGTGGTGCTTAGTCAGAATCAGCTGTAGCCTACTGCTGAGTAATGGGGGATTCTCAGCAAACAGAGAGCTTCCTCATCTCCTCTCCTCTCCTCTCCTCTCCTCTCCTCTCCTCTCCTCTCCTCTCCTCTCCTCTCCTCTCCTCTCCTCTCCTCTCCTCTCCTCTCCTCTCCTTCTGTCATCTCTTCTCCTCTCCTCTCCTCTCCTCTCCTCTCCCCGATCTGCCTCTCTGCCTCTCCTCTCCTCTCATCTCCTCTCTTCCCGTCTCTCCTCTCATCCCCTCCCCTCTACTCCCCTCTCTTCTTCACCAGCGTCTCCTCTCCTCCTCTCCTCTCCTCTCCTCTCCTCTCCTCTCCTCTCCCCGATCTGCCTCTCTGCCTCTCTAGTGTTCTCTGGAGTCGACCATGAGCCTTTGCAATGGGTAAATAAAGACTAATATTAGCCTGCCAGCGACTCTTACGTAACAACAAAGCATAATTACACAACCCCCCTTACCGAACTGCTGACTGTGCTCAAACGACAAAACACTAAATAAATAAATAAACTGATATATTGAAACAAAAATAACAGAAGAAGAACGATATCTTTCATGGCAGGGAAACAGAGGGAGACGGTATTTCGTTATTATCAGAGTTGTACTCTGTCTCTCTGTTGTCTTCCATTTCCTGTGATTCTCTGGCTGGCTGAAACGTTCACTCATTTAGTTCACTACATAGAGTATACGTAGTGTGAGCTACACTGCTCTTGTCCCCCACAAACGTGTCTTATCAAATGTGTCTCACCAAATGTGTCTTATATCATAGCAATGCTGATGACACTCCAGTTTACATTGCTGTTTCTCCAAATGACTGTAGCCCTATTGAGTCTGAGTATTGAATATTGTGCTTATGTCTCGAAAATATTAATAGCTGTAGCTGTAGTTTCTTTTTCGTCTCTTTATCTCTACTCTTTAGCACATTGAATGACATTTCTGTACGATAATGTGCTATTAAGTCGGGTTACAAGCTGGATGAACGTGTCTGTTTATTGTAAATATGCCCAGAGCCTTCAGTGGCAACCTGTGACAACTCTGTAACAATCTGTGACAACATCTCTCTCTCTCTCTCTCTCTCTCTTTCTCTCTCTCTCTGTCTCTCTCTCTGTCTCTGTCTCTGTCTCTCTCTCTCTCTCTCTCTCTCTCTCTCTCTCTCTCTCTCTCTCTCTCTCTCTCTCTCTCTGTGAGCAAAATATACACTCGCTCTGTGTTTAGTGCAGAACTCACTTAATAGTATGAGGGTCAGAAATCAACGTCCTGTGCAAGCCGACATTAGCTTACTTTGCACTTTTATACAAGACGACAACATGCTCGTAGCCTACAATTTATTAGGTTTTAGAAGACACATCTTCACTTTCAGACAAATTTACACAATCTCACTGGAACACAACCTCAGAGTAGAGGCAGTCAGCCAATAAAGCCTCATTACTTGACCAATAAAATGGCAGTCACAGATCAAAATGTCTCAGATCGTCAAATCTCCATCATCTGCAGAAACGGCTTCAAATGAAGAGTTCAGATGCAAAACCCCCTAACTCCATTTCTGAAGACTTGCACTTCTATATTTTTAGAGAACCCTGTTGTTGGTTTGGTTTACATTCATGTACTTGATAATACATATTAATAGTTATATTACATAAATAAAATAAAAAATATGCAATTTTGATAGCTTTGTATTAAATAAAAATGAATTAAGATTATTTTCTGAAAAGGCACATAGGGGGTTTTGCATCTGAGCTCTTGAAATACAAGCAGCCACAGATGAAATGCCACCAACCTCACACAAAACCGGCACGCTCCTGAGGGTGGAGTCCAGTGATTCTATCTTTGCACTAAACCAGGGATGGGCAATGATTTTTTTCCCAAGGGCCACATTGGGTTCAAAATATTGGTCAAAGGGCCAGATGTCAAAGGCAACTTGCCTGTCAATAATAAGAAATAATGTTCATAGTCATAACTTTTTGGTCACTTCATTCCTACATATTGCACTGAAATGTAGGCTACAGAGATGAATACAGCAGCCTACTATGGGCGTTAGTGGCAATCTCAAACCAACAAGGTCCCTGGTTTTGGTAGACATTTTAATAGCTTAATGTTAGGTGAGAGCATCACTTTGTAAAAGTTGTCTTTCTTGTAAAGGCTCCGCGGGCCACATGAAATGGCTGAGCGGGCCGCATCTGGCCCACATCTGCCCTAAACTGATACAGTACCTTGTTTCAGGAAAGGACAAGACTACTCTATGCACTATGTGGCAGATGATGAAGCTACAGTTCATTTAACAGATGAATTTCAGTCTACTCCAGTGTGATGCTGTCTTGTCTGCTACAAGATACCTCCTCATGCTTAACATCTGACGCCTTGATCTTTGATTTCTGGCATCAGAGCCCGAGATCTGTCTGTATGATGTCTGTAGAGGAGTTACAGTGTACTGTATGTGTAAGATCTTTAGCTCAAAATATCCTCAGTTTCTGCCATTTTGTTAGCAGTTAGTAGTAGCGAAGAACAAATCTAAGGGCAAAATATTGACGCAAAAAGACATCAGGGTCAAAGACGTCCAAAAAGGAATTGTCATTCAGTGTAACGGATACCTTCTGCTGACTGTAACTGTAAAAAACATGACTCTTGTTTTTTTTTTTTCCAGTGAATTGATGAAAGCCTCGGCTGTCATCAATTCACTTGAAACTATTTAAAAATCATGTTTTTTTTTACAGTTACAGTCAGCAGAAGGTATCTGTTACACTGAATGACAATGCCATTTTGGACGTCTTTGACCCATCACCAAGTTTGTGGACGGACCACTGTATTGATAATTGTTACTACTACAAAGTGGCATAAATTGCTTTCCAAGCATTTGATGAATCAACGTTATACTGTAAGTATAGCTATTCAACATGCTATCTGGGATGAATATTACTGACTCTATATACGTATGTAGGCCTATTTATAATTTCAACAGGACCACACTTTCATGAATGTAGACCAAATTTGTTGTTGAGACTTGATCTTATGGATGGGGGGAGCATCACCAGGGTTGTGTTTGAGATCTGGCTGTTAGGCCAGTGAGCCTGACTTTTTTGTGAGCTCCAGTTTGGTAAGGTACTCTTTAGCCCTATACTTTTTGAGTCTTCAAAATACACTACACTGTACATGACTACACTCCACTGCCCTTACTTCAATCTATCCCTTTAATATCCATAGGTTGTGTGTGGAATACGTATGATTATACTTATCCTCCGCATTGCAAATACCTTTAAAGGAATGCTATTTCCATTATTGTATATAAAATTGGACCGAGAAAGTCTGTATGTATGGTCACGCCATCCTCTCTCTTCTCCCGTTTCGGGTGCCTGCTGCCATTCCAGCCATTATGATGCTGCTGAAATCAATGAGCGCGTAATAGAGTGGAACTCATTTTCCCTCACTCTCTCTCTCCGCCATGGACGTCGTAAACCATACAATTGAAAGCAAGGGGAGATGGAGGAAAACCCAGCCGGTATTGACTTTCCTGACAGTCATTTCTTTTCTGTTCTTTTTTTTCCCCCAACAAAAGCCACAGGAGTGTCGTGTGTGCCTGTGGAACTGTCTGTGACTGTATTGCATGACATGACTGTTAAGCAACCAAGCAGATCGAGGGAAAGCATGTTCACAACATTCCCAGTGAAGTCAGTTACTACGTTTACATGATGTTTTAAATTCCGAATTAATAATTCCGAATGGAATAGTTCTGTCGAGTTCCCTTTGATCTTTCCTTTAATTCCGAATTAAGGGGTGTTTACATGACGTTTTCAAAGTGGAATTAACCTTTATTCAGAATTAAGGTCAGTTAATTCTGAATCAAATGTGTCATGTAAATGTAGCAAGTGACCGTTTGTTTTCATCAGTTCTTCCAGACCAACATACGTAAGACTGACAGTAGGATTGCGGCAATCGATAAGATTTCAAACAGACAAAAACCTCAAAAAAACAGTCAAACATGGAGGTTAGTTGGCGGTGTGTGGGGAAACACTGAATAATACGTTTGAAAATACTAATAGTAGCAGGAAAACTCCCAGCATCAGAAATGTGTTTGTTTTAAAAAATCCTCACGTTAACCCAAAAATAAGAAAATGACTTTACTCTAGCAAAAGAAAGCTATTTAAATCTCCAGGCAGGCACAGAGGGGGGTTAAACATTAAAGTGTCTGTTTTGCAAACAGGGATGAACATGCCCGAGACCTCTGCAGAGGCTGTTCTGTAAGCAGGGCTGAACATGCCCGAGACCTCTGCAGAGCCTGTTCTGTAAGCAGGGATGAACATGCCCGAGACCTCAGCAGAGGCTGTCCTGTGAGCAGGGATGAACATGCCCGAGACCTCTGCAGAGGCTGTTCTGAACATGCCTGAGACCTCTGCAGAGGCTGTCCTGTGAGCAGGGATGAACATGCCCGAGACCTCTGCGGCTGGCAAGAAAAGGCTGGTGAAGGGGAAATGGTGTAGCCGTCAGATGACATTAAGATTTCCAGGAGACGAGACGTGGTGGTACCCCTCCCTGCATCCACTCTGCTCTCGGCACAGCACAGCAAATACGCTGGGTGTGGCCATTTCTAGGACCACGGTGCCTGACCAAGGCAAAGTGAAGTAACTATGAGACAACTAAGTAAATGAGACAAATGTCTTCGAAGCCTTGGCATTAGATGTTACAGAGTGTGTGTGTGTGTGTGTGTGTGTGTGTGTGTGTGTGTGTGTGTGTGTGTGTGTGTGTGTGTGTGTGTGTGTGTGTGTGTGTGTGCGCGCACGTGCGTGCGTGCGTGCCTGCGTGCGTGCGTGCGTGTGTGCGTGCGCGTGTGTGTGTGTTTGCGTGCATGACAGTACAGTCTAAAAGAGTCAGATAGCAAGGCAAAGCATGTACAGTATAGTAAGTCTTCTGAAACTTACCAAGGTCTGACATGTAAGGCATGTACTCTTCACTTCCCTCTCTAGGGCGCGGCACTTGGCCCTTCTCTCTCTGACCTCTGTCTCCTGAGGGGATAAACAGAGAAAGAGCAAAACGTCACGTCATGCCTTTGTTTCGGCTGTGCCTTGCCAAGCCATGCCATGAAATTAGCCCTGAGGTCTGTTTTCCCTGAACTTCAGGTACGGTGGTATACTAAAAAAACAAAACAGACCTCGATCATCCATGCCTCAAGCGAAACAACGCTAGCTGTGTGTGTGTGTGTGTGTGTGTGTGTGTGTGTGTGTGTGTGTGTGTGTGTGTGTGTGTGTGTGTGTGTGTGTGTGTGTGCGTGCGTGTGTGTGTGCGTGCGTGCGTGTGTGCGTGCGTGTGTGTCTGTGTGTGCGTGCGTGTGTGCATGCCTGCTTGCTTGCCTGCCTGCCTACCTGCCCATGTGTCTCCATTGGCTGTCATATTCTTCCTTCTCTGCCCTAGCTTCCATGACTTTCATTGCCAGTAACAACACAGATTTTCACTTCTACTTTAAGCTCTCTGCCAATAGCTCCACTTCAGCCAGAATTTGATCCAATTCTAGGAATTTGAGGTCAGTTAGTAAATTAAATGTGCAATGGCTTCAGTACAATAAAGCACCAATAACGGAGGAGTTACAGACATATTATGTCTTGTACACTGTACTACATGATGACAAACAAAAGGGACGAGCCTCCCTCACTACTTGATGCTGACTGTTCATTTCTAATTTGTGGTACACTGTACACAATGTAAGTCGCCAGAAGTTTGCAAATTACACCATTACATCATTATCCAGTTGTATAAGATAGCTCAGTGTTTCCCATACATTGAACAGTCCCTTATTTTCTATTCATACCACTACTTTTTACCCAATATGATTAATAAATCTTTGTTTTCTCTGCAGTTACTCTGCAAGCATACTGTACAGTGTATATGGGGGGTGTAAGGGTGTGTTTAGCCTTGATCAGGTGTGTGTCTTGAGGGAACTTTAAAGCAGTCATGTGCATCATTATGTCCCAGGGGAGGGACAATGGCACAGAATATGACAGAATACTGGACACAGTTGGAACTGAGGATAACTTAAAAGGAGCAGTCCGCTCTTTTTTGATTTTCACATACAGTATTTGTAGTATTTCCAAGCATTATTCATGAATGTGCATATAATTTCCCTCTCAGTGTTTTCAGTATTTAGATTTATCAGAATTATTATCATATCTTAGCATAATCTCTGGAAGTAAATGGGATCATTAGCATCAAGCCATGTGATCACCGAACGGGATTTAATACCTGTTTTGCACCCACACCAATGTTATTGATTACATATGGATTATAATCCCTTTGAAAGCATAGCAAAGCACCTAGTGTTCGTATTTTGGCATTACTTTGAATTGAAATTCGTTCAATTCGGAATTTCGTACAAGCCTGGATAGAGTACACAGCAATGACTTTGTATGGCAGGCAAATGCCAACAGAGGCAAGGGCTGTCACCTTGTTGCTATGGAAACACTGTCCAGGTTGACAGGGACTGGTAAAAAATATGTTCCTGATGTGACTTCCGAGCTTAAGATCTCTTTGTACTATTTGAAAATGTAGGGCCTACTAAAGCACTCTCTCTCTGTCTCTCTGTCTCTCTCTGTCTCTGTTCCTGAAATCAAATACAGTACCGTGTTGTGAAAATGAATGTTGCACTGTCGTAAAAAAACAGTAAGCTACTGTATATGTTATTCAAAGATCAAACCATGTGGATGGTCCAGACTTAAATCAATAATGGGTTGAGAATGAGCCACTATACATCTATACGTGCTTTCATTACACAATCCCTTGTCACATAGTATTGTTTAGCATGCTGATGGAGTGTGCCATGTTTTGATCATGACAGGCATGCATATATTTATGGCTATAATTGCAGTAAACAGAGAGAGAGAGAGAGAGAGAGAGAGAGAGAGAGAGAGAGAGAGAGACAGAGACAGAGACAGAGACAGAGAGAGACAGAGAGAGAGAGAGACAGAGAGAGAGAGAGAGAGAGAGAGAGAGAGAGAGAGAGAGAGAGAGAGAGAGAGAGAGAGAGAGAGAGAGAGAGAGAGAGAGAGAGAGAGAGAGAAGGGGAAGATAAGGAAAAGCGTCCAAGAAAAGACTATACAGAAGCGAAGAAAAAAGAAACGCATGGGAGAGAAGACAGGAGAAGAGAGGAGCAGAGAAGAAAACAAAAAAGACTTGCAAAGAGGAAGAGAGAAGGTAAAGAAAGAGAGGTGGAGAAACATTTGCTTTCATCTCCAGGTGCAGTGGAATCAGCCGTGGCTGTCAGCTCATAGACCAGCTGATCTCAGGAGACATGACGCACTGCATTATGGGAACGAGAACAGACAGAGCTTCCCAGAACCCCTTTTACTCACTCATAGGCAGAGAGAGAGAGAGAGAGAGAGAGAGAGAGAGAGAGAGAGAGAGAGAGAGAGAGATACAAAGAGAGAGATACAAAGAGAGAGAGGGGGAGGGAGAGAGAGAGATACAGAGAGAGAGAGAGAGAGAGAGAGAGAGAGAGAGAGAGAGAGAGAGAGAGAGAGAGAGAGAGAGAGAGAGAGAGAGAGAGAGAGACATGGATGGAGAGGAGAAGTGGGGGGGTTCAGCACTCTGATTCAACCTGATTCAAAATGCATGACCACAAAATAAAGCAAAGAATGGGGACTTACATACTGTACTGCACAGCAGGAATGGAGCCAAAGAGTAGAGGGGAACGGGGAAAAGACATATGGATGGATGGAGGGGGTAAGAGACATCAACTTGAATGTGGATAGCTGCATGGGCTGAAATGGTTAGGTGATAAAAAGGTGAGAGAGAAAAATAAAAAGAGGTAAGAGAAGAGAAGAGAAGAGAAGAGAAGAGAAGAGAAGAGAAGAGAAGAGAAGAGAAGAGAAGAGAAGAGAAGAGAAGAGAAGAGAAGAGAAGAGAAGAGAAGAGAGGAGAGGAGAGGAGAAGATACAGGGGGATGAGAGGAGGAGAGGAGAGGCGGAGATGAGAGGAGAGGGATATATGAGGAGAGGAGAGGAGAGGAGAGGAGAGGAGAGGAGAGGAGAGGAGAGGAGAGGAGAGGAGAGGAGAGGAGAGGAGAGGACAGCAGAGGAGGTTTGTCAAATATCTTTATTATTGAACACTATGTACCAATCATACATTGCCAGAATACTGTGACCACACCTTAGCAAAAGCCCAAAGAGCCATGAAAAAGAGAAGAGAGGAGGAGAGTGAGAAGGAGAAGAGAGGAGGAGAGTTCAAAAGAGGAAAGAGGAGAAAGGAGGATAGTTCAAAGAGAAAAGAGAAGATAGAAGGAGAGAGCAAAAGAGTAGAGATGAGGAGAGTGAAAAGACAAGATATGCGGAGGGTTCAAAAGAGAAAAGAGTAGAGAGGATGAGAGTGAAAAAGAGAAAAGAAGAGGCACTACACTCAGGGGGTCTCACTTCAGCTTGTGACAGCCGTCTGAAATCCCACACCCCTAAAGACAAGGGGAGAAGGCGAAGGAGAGAGAGAGAGACAGAGATAGAGAGAGAGAGAGTGATGAAGTAGAATAGACGGAGTAAAAACCATTAAAAGACAGGGGAGTGATAAATTGAGCATAGTGAAGTTTAGAGTGAGCAGGTATAAGTAAAAGAGAGAAGGAAGGCGGTGGTGTATGGTTAAAGGTGCATTGTGTAGAATGTGGCCAGAATGGGTACTGCAACTGTACTGCTACTGGGTTGCCTATTGCCAAATTTCATATTTTCATAAATGTTTACTTAGTAATAAACTAATATTTACTAGTGTGGTCAAAGTACAGTCATTTTTGCAGCTAAATATGTCTATTTCTGGAAATAAAAAAATCAGTTAATGCGAAAAGCTGTGCTGCAGAAATGCAATGTACTTTCAAACCAAGTCCTATTCCCACGGTCTATTCATTTCAATCTGACACTTTCCTTCCTATGTTTTCATCTCAACTCTCTCTCTCTCTCTCTCTCTCTCTCTCTCTCTCTCTCTCTCTCTCTCTCTCTCTCTCTCTCTCTCTCTCTCTCTCTCTCTATCTGTCTCTCTCTCTCTCTCTCTCTCTCTCTCTCTCTCTCAAACACGCAGACAGACAGACAGACAGACAGACAGACAGACAGACAGACAGACAGACAGACAGACAGACAGACAGACAGACAGACAGACAGACAGACAGACAGACAGACGCACACACTGTCACATCCACATCCTCATATCATATACACAGTTGCACATAATACATGGTTAATACACCTATGGGGGAGGCTCTCTATCTCTCTCAAATACGCAGACAGACAAACAGACAGACACACGCACACACTGTCACCTCCACACACAATCATATTCACAGTTGCACATATACATGGTGAATACACCTATGGGGGAGGTGACAGGTTGTTTTGGAGACAGCCGTTCTCCAGGCAGGCAAGGAAAGCAGGCCTTTCTGCCTCTGACTCATATAAAATATGTATGCTGTGCACTGCCAGTAACGCCATGCTGCAGTTGTCAATGCCATGATTGATTTAAGCCTCCCTCCCTCCCTCTCTCTCTCTCTCTCTCTCTTTCACACACACACACACACACACACACTCGTTCACTCTCTCTGCCTTGCCTCCACCCCTTCTCGCCTAAAGCTCACTGACTCTGCATGTACTTCTCTCTCTCTCTCTCTCTCTCTCTCTCTCTCTCTCTCTCTCTCTCTCTCTCTCTCTCTCTCTCTCTCTCTCTCTCTCTCTCTCTCTCTCTCTCTCTCTCTCTCTGCCTTGCCTCCACCCCTCGCCTAAAGCCACTGACTCTATGTACTCTCCTCCCTCTCTACTCCAGCAGAACAACCCAGGCTTATAGATGGCGGTAGGGAGAGAGAGAGAGAGAGAGAGAGAGAGAGAGAGAGAGAGAGAGAGAGAGAGAGAGAGGGGAAGAAAGAGAAGCCAGAATTGAAAAAAGACAAAAGTACAGTAAGAATTGTGATAAACATCAAATGGTACCTGCAGTTGTATTTTTTTTGTCTGATCTACTGAAGGCACAGTAAACAAAAGGTACACGTTTTGCTATCGATACACTTTGTCATTTCAAACAATAGACTAAAGGAACGCAGCAGATTGTGATCACGACATCCTTTATCCCCCCCCACATACACATATCGCTCTCTGCCTCTGCCTCTGCCTCTGCATCATCCTCTGTCTTTCTTGCATCACGTACATATGGGAGGAGATGACGATGCTGAGATTGGCCTCTCTCTCTCTCCTCGTATTGGGCAGGATGACAATGGGTATTATTCTGTCAGGGGATTAGTGTGCCTCCGATGCTGTACATCATTATACGTAGCTCCCTCCCTCACTCCTCCTCCCTCCTCCCTTCCCTTCCCCTCCCTCCACCCCTCCTTTATCCATCCACAGCTATGAACATACATCAGGATAAAAAAAAAACTATCCTGTCTGAGTCAGATTCTGACACATGTCCCCATTCAAGAGTACAATCCAGGAAAAAAAAACTACACAGATCCAGGAATGATCATCAGTGCACTGGTACAATCTGTCTATGCAGTGCCATAAATTGAGGGCCTATGGCTGAGCACACATTATGAAGGAGACAGGACATGGATTTATGATGTAAATATTACCTATATCTATTTTTTTATATATAATGCTGTACATCATTAGCTCCCCTCCCTCAGTCATCCATGACTATACTTCCGGATAAAAGGCCCAGAGAGTCTGAGTCAGATTCTGACACTTATCTCCTGATTAAGTGTAGCCTATGCCTCTTTTCCACTGCCAGGGTTCTGGTAGGCCTACAGCTCGAGACAGCGCGACTTGGCCGCCACTTTTTGGTTTTCGATTTGGCACGACACAGCTCAATCGAAGAGCAAAACATGTCTGCTGACTCACACTGTGTTGAGCTGTAGGCCTAACAGAAAACCGGCAGTAGAAAAGAGGCACTAATAAACTCCGCCAGCAGCCAAAATTATTTGGGTCTAGACTTGAACAATGCCGCAGGCCCTGAAACTGGTAGACCAATCGTTACGCAGGAGATTTTGTTTTTAATCTTTGGATGCAAATCGGGCAGGGTTTTAGTCAGAGCGTTGGCCACAGACACGGTTTGGAAAAAACAACGAGTTGTTCCGATCAACAATCTTCCGATGTCTAAGTGATCGGGACCAGACTAAATATTCACATTTAGTCTCACATTTAGTGTGGCTTGCCAGGCTAGATTAAGAGTACAATCCAGGGGGGAAAAAAACATCATGATCGGCTTACTGGTTCTCAGGGCTTGACTGGGGTAGAAATAGGGGCTGGCCACTTTTGGCTTTAAGGGGCCCCTCATAATTAGCTGCGCAGAACCAACTCATCATTGGCGCTGCACCTTCATGGGCCCCTATTTTCAGAAATGTAAATAAAGGGAAATGTGAAAATAGGGGCCCACGAGGGTGCCGGGCCCACCAGGACATGCCCACTATGCCAGATGGCCAGTCCAGCCCTGCTGGGTCTGTGGTGCCATTAATTGAGGACCCATAGGCCATATGTCTCACTGAACTGAGGGCAGGATTTGCGCTCATCTGTCATACCATGCCTAGCTGTCAGCTTAAATGAAAATGGAAATGTTTAGAGAGACATACTGTATGTAACATGTAGAGTAAAGCTTGGTGGAGACCTTCACATTATGGACGTGACAGGACAAGGAAGAGAGGATACATTGACTACATGTTTTTTTATCCCTGTCCAACAACTGAATTTCTGACACAATTCACGGCTTGCCACATGACTATTGTAATCTCTTTCAACCTTTAAAGGGACACTGTGTGAGATTTTTAGTTGTTTATTTCCAGAATTCATGCTACCCATTCACTAATGTTACCTTTTTCATGAATACTTACCACCAGCATCAAATTCTAAGTATTCGTTATGACTGGAAAAATTGCACTTTTCATACATGAAGAGGGGGATCTTCTCCAACGTCCGCCATTTTGAATTTCCAGAAATAGCCATTTTTAGCTGCAAAAACGACTGTGCTTGGGCCATACTCGAAAATAATAGTTTATTATTTAGTAAACTTTCATGAGAAGATCAAATTTGGCAATAGGCAGCCCAGTTTCAATGAGCAGTATAGTTGCAGTACCTTTTTTGACCATTTCCTGCACAGTGTCCCTTTAAGAAGCTTGTGAAGAATCTTCTCTTCTGAGTTTTAATTGTGTAAAAAACTTAGCCTGATTATCATGACTTTCAAACCTCTTAGAGACTTGGTCTGACAAAGACCATAACAACTAACATTCTCAAACAGCATGGTTGACAAACCTCCCTTAACTTGCTACTGGTCGAGGGCAGAAAAGGCTGAGCCAAAGTTTAAACCAAACAATTTCTTAGTCCCAATAGAACGTCTTTACTTAAACCACGCCACTACCTTGAACACGCCCCTACCTAGGACCGTAGATAATGCTCAAAAGTTGATTGGTTCCCGATAAAGTGGGTGGAGTTCCCCTGCTCCCCTTCCCTTCCCCTGTTTTTCTGAGCTAGTGTAGCAGAGCCGAAGGTGTTGCGTAACTACGAGGGCGGAGCCTCGAATTTGGGTATAATAAAACTACCTCTACTCATCTGCAGTAACGTTCCTTGTATGTATACCCTGTCTTCCTCTACTGTATCGTATATCACTGCTTATATCCTAGTAGTTTATAAGTCAATGAAAAGAACTCTACATCAGTAGTGTGTGTGTGTGTGTGTGTGTGTGTGTGTGTGTGTGTGTGTGTGTGTGTGTGTGTGTGTGTGTGTGTGTGTGTGTGTGTGTGGGTGCATATTCATCATCCCACCCAAAAAAAACAACATGAAATGAAGTACACAGCAGAGTGCGTATGTGCACAGTACGACATAATTATTGCTTGTATGCAAGACTTTGCAAAAGCTTCCCCAGACTGGAGCATCCATGACCACGACACTTGTGGAGCAGTCCCAGCATGTAGAGCACAGGTGCAGCTAGGCTACACACAAATAAGCCGCTAGCTGTCTATCCACCTCAAGAAAGTCTGAGCCTCTGAGGCCCATACTGCCCTTTTCTATGTCGGGTTCTCTGCAGAGGAACAAACTCTGTCTCTGTCTTGCATACAGATTTCAGCTAACCTAAAAAAGAAACTGAATTATGTGCAAACTCGACTATTACAACATCCTGTCACCCTAGATCTTTTTTGTTGATGTCAAATTCAAAGTTGTTCGTCAGTTACCCTGACCGCCGACATTCAGAGATCCAAAGAAACATCATATCATATACAGTATATCACGAAAGTGAGTACACCCCTCACAGTTTTTGCAGATTTTTGAGTATATCTTTTCATAGGAAAGCATTACAGAAATTTCACTTTGACACAATGATTAATGACCTTTTAACAACTTATTTAACTGCTTACATTTCTTGTTCACTCAGAAAAAAAACAAAATACAGCCATTAATGTTTGAACATGTACTCACAAAAGTCCATAGGTCACTGAATCGTGTAGATCCGAAGATTTTTTTTACTACTACAGACAGATGGACTGGATACAGAATCTCTGCTAGTTCTACAGACATAACGGTTGATCGACATTCTATTGATCTTTTGTTGTTTTTGTTGGTCTGCCTCTGCCTGTCGTTCCCATTGGCCGCAACGTGTGTCGGGGGAAACATTGACCAATCAGAGCGGAACACACGTTTATATAGCTAATTACATTATACATTTACCTATTATTTACCCTCTTTAGCCAAAAGCAGCAAATGCTTTCATTTTAGAGTCAATTGCAGTGGGGCTCAGAGTTAAGACCACCCCAAATGACCATGTGCTCCCTCCTTTTGGCTGGTAAATAGGACAACTTAAATTTTGACAGGTGGTGAGTGCAGAGGCGCTTCTTGTCACTAGGCAGGCAGCCGCTTGGGGCCCCCAAACTAGATGGTGAATAACAGCTAAGACTTTAAACTACAGTAGTTGTTGAATTCTCGCTTGGGGTCCCGACTAAACTAGAATTGCCTCTGGGTGAGTGTGTTTGACTTATAAGACATACAGTGCCCTCCATAATTATTGGCACCCTTGGTTGAGATGTGTTAAAAGCCTTAAAATAAATTCAGTGTTTATTGCAGAAGAATACTGTCACACTGAAAATTTTAGGAAAATGTAGCCTTCAACTCAAATGAATTGTAGGAAAATAAAAAAATCCCTGACTAAAAAATAATTCTTTTTCATTAAATCACCTGTTCCACAATTATTGGCACCCTTAACAATTCCCAGGAAATAAATATAATTGAAGCATTTCTGTCATTTCTACAGTAGTTTACAAAGTTTACCAGAGTATGTAGGAACATTTAATTAGTAATTCATCACTTCCTGTTTCCCTGGGGTATAAATATGACGTGACACCGAGGCCATTTCTCTTATCCACTCTTAAACATGGGAAAGACAAAGGAACACAGCATACAAGTGAGGCAGATGTACGTCGACCTTCACAGGTCAGGCAGAGGCTACAAGAAGATTGCCACTCAACTGCAGCTGCCCATATCTACTGTGAGAGGAATAATTAAGAAGTTCAAAACAACTGGAACAGTGGTAAACAAGCCTGGACGAGGACCCAAGTTTATTTTGCCACCACGCACAGTGAGGAGGATGGTAAGAGAAATCAAAATATCTCCAAAGCTCACTGTTACAGAATTACAACAAATGGTAGCATCCTGGGGTCACAAAGTCTCCAAATCAACCATCAGGCGCTGTCTACACGCCAACAAGCTGTTTGGGAGGCATGCACGGATAAAACCTTTCCTCACCCACAATCATAAACGCAAACGTCTGGAGTTCGCCAAGCGGTATTGGGGCTTCAACTGGGACCGTGTGCTTTGGTCAGATGAGACCAAGATTGAGCTTTTTGGCAACAAACACTCTAAGTGGGTCTGGCGTGCCACGAAAGATGCGCATGCTGAAAAGCACCTCATACCCACTGTGAAGTATGGGGGTGGGTCAGTGATGCTGTGGGGCTGTTTCGCTTCCAAAGGCCCTGGGAAGCTTGTTAGGGTGCATGGCATCATGAATGCTTTGAAATACCAGGACATTTTAAATCAAAATCTGTTGCCCTCTGCCCGAAAGCTGAAGCTGGGTCGTCACTGGGTCTTTCAGCAAGACAATGACCCTAAACATATGGCCAAATCTACACAGAAATGGTTAACCAGACACAAAATCAAGCTCCTCCCATGGCCATCTCAGTCCCCAGACCTCAACCCCATTGAGAACCTGTGGGGTGAGCTGAAGAGGAGAGTACAGAGGAGAGGACCCAGGTCTCTGGATGATTTAGAGAGATTCTGCAAAGAGGAATGGCTGAAGATCCCTCTTTCTGTCTTTTCCGATCTTGTGAAACATTATAGGAGAAGATTAGGTGCTGTTTTGTTGGCAAAAGGGGGTTGTACAAAATATTAACAACAGGGGTGCTAATAATTGTGACACACATTATTTGATGTCAAATAATTATTTCTTTATGTGGGATTTTTGCACTTGTATTGAAGGTTGGATTTTTCTCTTTTTTTTCCATTAAGGTCCCATATTATTTAGTGAAAAATAATAATAATTGGAAGCTAAAAAACACATCTTAACCAGGGGTGCCAATAATAATGGAGGGCACTGTATATTGGCTGGTGTTGAATAAACTTAGTTCAGAAGTCTGATTTCTGATTTGTACATAAAATATCGACTTTTTCTTCGATTAGTTTGTCACCTTTTTCAACCCTCCTGAGTTTGTAGGTATGCCCTGTCGAATTCGCTCTGGTAGCGCTGGTCGCGTGCCCTCCATAGAGAAATAATGACTTCCGTCGCTCCATTCGCTCTTGGTCTGTACACGGCTTAAGGCTACAGTACAGTAGGTCGTGGTGCAATCCACAAGCAGCAGCTGTGCAGAAAGTTAGCGTTAGCTCAAACATGACGTGCAACACCAGGTTCTTGAGGAGGAAGAGATTACTGGATAAAAATAATAATAAATAACAACAGCTTTCTGCAACATTTACGGTACCACGACCCAAATTGAGTCCTGACTCAGCAACACAAGGCTCGGCGTACAAATGCTGGATCAACAAACAGAAAGAGCAGAGACCGTGTTTAACACCAACACGACGTGCAACACCAGCTTCTGCTTGTTTACAAACTGCTAACACACTCACTTTCCTCATGGCACACCACACTGACTCTCCTCTCGCTGGCTCTCTCTTGCTCTCGCTCTCTCTGCTATCGAAAATAGCATGGCTCACATCGCTACAGCGATGCACACCGCACTCCTCCTCTCTCCTCTCTACTGAGGTGAGTCAGCTCCTGGGCCTGAGCCACAAACACCACTGACTGTACCGTACATCGACAGAGAAGAAGATGAAGTTAGCTAGCAGAGAGAGAGAGAGAGAGCGCAGTGAAGGAAGGAAGGAACACCAGTCTAGACAAATAATAGTGACCGGCTGCCAATGATCACACACCGAGGACCAATGATTTTTGGGAAATGTAGTTCCGAAAGGGCCTGTAGTCTTTTTTTCTGTTGCTGTTGCTGTTGGCAATGGGATGTGATTGAGCTAGAGAGTGCCAGTTCACACTCAGGGTGATGCGGGATGTCTGCCAGGGAGCAGAAGGGAGGGAGCACAGAGAGCAAGAGGAAGAGGAACTGTTTGACACAAGAATCGGATAGAGAGGAGAGGAGAGGAGAGGAGAGGAGAGGAGAGGAGAGGAGAGGAGAGCAGAGCAGAGCAGAGCAGAGGAGAGATGGGAATGGGAGGGGAGGGGGAACAGGGGAGAGGAGAGGTGAGAAGAGGAGAAGAGAGGAAAGGAGAGGAAAAGAGAGGAGGTGAGAGGCAGGTATGGGAGGTAAGGGGGGAACATGGGGAAAGGAGAGGAGGAGTAGAGAACAGGAGGACAGATAGGAAAGGAGAGGTGTAGAAGAGGATGGAGAAGAGACAGGGATGGCAAGCAAGGGAGAGGCAAAAAATCGGAGGAGAGAGATGGGCTATTGATCTGTCTCTGGAGAGCGAGTGTCAGCGTGTCACTCAGCATGGAGTGGGCTTTCCCTCAGCTGCCATGGCAACACTCCAGCTGAGACAGCCAGGCACGCTAGCTTGTTGCTGCTCCCTCCCTGCTATCTGCTACTACAGGCGGCTGCTGCTCAGGTTGCAAACAAGCTACCTCACCCTCACCCACACCCACACACACACACACATACACACGCCGTACAATAAAGACTAGCCCCAGGGCAAAAAAAACAAAACACCCATTGAGCACCTTATTTTCGACCGTTTTAAAGGTAGCCAGTCCTCCCATTCCATCCCATACCCCGTGCTAATGGTCCCAGTTAGCGCCCCTGGACAGTGGTCTGCACAGTGCTGCCTGTTAGCATGTTGTGCCTGTGGCATCCAGTTGTCTGAGTGACACACAGTCACCAGAGCAGCATGTTGTTTCCACACACACACACACACACACACACACACACACACACACACACACACACACACACACACACACACACACACACACACACACACACACACACACACACACACACACACACACACACACACACTCTTCTGTCCCGTTTTTCCACATGCAACAAAATGTCAGCTGTCTGTCAGTCTGTCAGGCAAGCCCCTTGAGAACAATGGACCATCCAGTGACAAATAAAAAAGAGATACGCTACATGACATGTTGTTAGTTGCCTATTACCAGCCCCTTTCTGTACTTTCACGATGACAGCGTTGATCAGTCTGAAGCAGCAAGACTTGTGCATACACTGTAGGCCTATGTCAGTTCATGAGAGAAAACCGTGCATGCCGTCATGAGAATACAAACAAGTGCAAAATAAAGTGCTAGGTGTCAAGGTGTTGGCTAAAACAGGTGGTCCCATGGATGCAATAAAAATCAGTGAAATACAGCGAGAGAGAGAGAGAGAGAGAGAGAGAGAGAGAGAGAGAGAGAGAGAGAGAGAGAGAGAGAGAGAGAGAGAGAGAGAGAGAGAGAGAGAGAGAGAGAGCCTGACAGACAGACAGGCAGGCAGGTAGACAGGCAGACAGATAGACTAGCAGATACACTGATTTGCTCAAATCATAACCGAATCACACAAGTGTTTAAGTTGTCCAACAGCTAACACCCTTCCCAATTACAATAGGCAACAGGAGGGACGAGAAAAGACAAAATAAAGGCAAAAAGGCAGAGGTACTATAAGGGCTACAGGAAGGATGCTCAGATACAGATACAGTAACACAGACAGACAGCAGGACAGGCAGACAGACAGACGGATGGACAGACAGACAGACAGACACAAGTAAGACAGGCAGAGAGAAAGACAGATCACCAGCACGAGACACTGCAGGGGAAAAAGAGAGTCAGAGAGCAGCAAACGTTACCGGCGTGGGCGCTTAGCTCTGCTGCTGCATGCTGATTGAGGATGGGAGTGTTCCTTCCACGCCTCTCCCTCTGCTCTCTCCCTCTGCTCTCCTCTCCTCTCTTCTCTTGCCTATTCTGCCTCTCCTCCTCTCTCCTATCCTCGGCTCTCTGTTCTGCTTCTCCTCTCCTCCTCCTCCAACCCCCCACCCCGCCCCCCTTCCTCTGCACTCCCCTGGGTGTCTAAATGTCAAACGGCTACGACAGCGTCATTCGCAGGGCCTGGCTGCCTGCTACTGTAGCTCTCCCTGCCTTGCTCACTCACTCACTCACTCACTCACTCACTTGCACGCTCACTCGTTCATTCTGCCTCTCCAGTCTGTATCCATCTTCTCCTTCTCTCTCTTGCTGTCTCCATTTCCCTCTCTATTTCCCTTTCCTTTCCTCCTGCCTCTACTACCGCTCTCGGTCTAGTAAGTGTGCTGCACGATGATGCAGAATCCGCGGTGCAGAGCAGAGCAGAGCAGAGGAAAACTCCCCCCCCTCTCCTCTCTCCTCTTTTCCTCCTACCACACGCTACAGTTCTCCTCGCTACTCAGCCTCATACTAATGCCTCAGAGAGCAGCATGGCAGACAGAGAGGCAGAGAAGGAGCGAGGGAGGGAAAGGCGAGAGAGAGATATATTGTGTGTGTGTGTGTGAGAGAGAGAGAGAGAGAGAGAGAGAGAGAGAGAGAGAGAGAGAGAGAGAGAGAGAGCGAGAGAGAGAGAGAGAGATAGTGTGAGAGACAGAGAAAGAGAGAGCGCGAGAGAGAGGGAGGGAGCGAGCAAGAGAGAGATATATAGTGTGAGAGACAGAGAGAGAGAGAGAGAGAGAACGAGAGAGAGAGAGAGAGAGAGAGAGAGAGAGAGAGAGAGAGAGAGAGATGAAGGGAGAGAGTGAGAGAGAGAGAGAGTGCATAAAGTGGGGGTGGGGTCTCTTTTAATCCTGACCCCTCCCCTCCGTTACCCTCCGGGCCACCCCCATTTGCAGATGTGTGTTGTGTGAGGTAGGTGGTGGTGAGGAGAGGAACAGGCTAATTAGCCAAAGAGGTTGATTAATGTCTTTAATGTCCCCCGCTCCACCCGCATCTCTCTCTCTCTCCCTCTCTCTCTCTCTCTCTCTCTCTCTCACTCACTCCACATGAGACATGACATTAAATCTGAAAATTTGCCACACACAGGCACGCACTCACGCACACACACACATGCACGCACGCACGCACGCATGCACACCACACACTCTGTCCCCTCCTGTCCCCACCTCTGTTGTGCTTGTCCCTGTTTTCTTCCCTTCTCCAATAGAATCACAGCAGGCAGGAGTACACACCTCTCCTTATCCTCCTGAACAGTCCTCTCCTCTAGTCCCTCCTCTCCTATGCCCCGCTCCTTTCCCGTTCTCTCCACAGTGCATCGCCATAGAAACGCAAAGCTTCCTTCCCCCCCTTGTTGCCAGGCGCTGGCTGCGCATGTGCCTCACGCAGCTGCCACAGGGGACCAGGACAGCTAGTGCAACCCAACCGACCAATCCTGCGGCCTGACCCACTACCCTCCTCACCCGACATGAAACATACATTAGGCACCGCCGCTGCTGCTGCTGCTGCCGCTGCAACCCTGAAGTATCCTTGCCTGGTTATCACCAGACCTAATCACAAGTGAGATAAGGTCTGGAGACCTGCCTACTCTAAATCCCGGCGTAGGGGGTGTGTGGTTTACGATTGACGACGGCTGTTTATTGGGCATTACCAATGTGTGTCATTTGGCATACAGTACGTAACCAAAGCCAATCGTGTCAGTTGTATCTATTAAGACAAACTGCAGTCTTCAGGTCGGGAGCAACTGAAACTAGCAGGCCTGGTCTTTCCCTACCCTCCACACTAATTTAATTCTTACATAGGGTCTAGAACAGATGAATTGAGAAACAATTAGTTGTGGGAGGTAGTCAGGCCAAGAGCAACGTAAATATTGTTTTTGATCTCCAGAAAAATCGGGAACTCCACCCACTTTGTCAGAAACCAGTCAACCAGTAGCAAACCTAGGGAGGCAGGTCAACCATGCCATTTGGGAAATACTAATTGTGATGCTCTTGGTCAGACAAAGTCTCAAAGAGATTTGAAAGTCGATGATAATCAGGCTAGGTGGGAGGGGTGAACTCTGTTAAAATTGGAAAAGTGTGTCTTACTTTACATTTAGTCATGGCAATGAAAAATGATTACAAGTGGGATGGGTGAATTCGGAAGTTGAAGTTAGAAATGCCACCTCCCTTGACCATCCCCTGTTCACAGAGTAGCCAGTTGTCTGGTAACAAAACCAAAGCCCTCCCAGAGAGGCTGGCCCAGAAGTAACATGGAAGGATTTTTTTTTCCGGACTGGAGCATCTTGCAACTGGAAAGGCCAGACTAAAGCCAGGCTCAAACTACTCCTGATTTTTTGTCCGATTTTGAAGTCGGGTTGCGCCGCACCCATAAAGAGAATTGCAACGGTCAATCTGGTAAACACAAAGACAATGCCCAACATTTTTTTTCGGGTCGTAAAATCAAACAGTGTTTGATATCTACGATTTGCGATCGGCGACTCTTTTATCCTGCATGCCAAATTCTATCTTAGCACGACAATTGCTTGCGATGGTCCTGGGGGGGTAACGTTCCACCTATTGTCGTAAGGGGGGTTCTCAGCCGAGAACCGGGCCGATAGTTGTGTAATTTGAGGAGCCCAGCTTAACTGACGCTAACACTTCTTAATGTCCTCCATCATCTGCCATGCCGCACTATGCCACAGTCTGTCTGCAATTACCGCTTTACCTGTAGTTTGTATGGGGAGCGTACCAATGTTCCCACGCCCCATTGGTCCCACAGCCCATTGGTCCCACGGCCCACTGGTCCCACAGCCCATTGGTCCCACAACCCATTGGTCCCACAGCCCATTGGTCCCACATCACTAAGACTTTTTTTCATTATTTAGGCCCATTGGTCCCACAGCCCATTGGTCCCACAGTCCATTGGTCCCACAGCCCATTGGTCCCACATTGCTTTTTTATTTGAATTTTTAGGCCCATTGGTCCCACGGGACTCACTAATTCGACGCCCTTTCGGTACTTACCGCTTACGTCATACGACCCTAAACCTAACCTAAACCTAAACCCTAATCCTAACCTTAACCCTAAACCTAACCCTAACCCTTACCTTAAACCTAACCCTAACCTTAACCATAAACCTAACCTTAAATTGCTTGTTTGAAATGTTTGATTACCATGTGAAGTACCGAGATGGCGTCAAACTAGTGGGTCCCTTGGTTCCACAGCCCATTGAAGTGTTTGTGATGTGGGACCAATGGACTGTGGGACCAATGGACTGTGGGACCAACGGACCTAAAATTAAATTAAAAAATCTTAGTGATGTGGGACCAATGGGCTGTGGGACCAATGGGCTGTGGGACCATTGGGCCTAATTTTGAAAAAACGCAAAAGTCTTAGCAATGTGGGACCAATGGGCTGTGGGACCAATGGGCCGTGGGAACATTGGGCTGACCCCGTTTGTATGCGTATCTTTTGCGTTTGTATCTTTTGTGTGTGTGTGTGTGTGTTCGTGTGTGTGTACTCGTTTAAACAAAAATATATAATAAATAACCCTTCTTTGCATCTGCATTGTATTTCCTGTGTACTTTGTATTTGCTAGTGATGTTGGCTATGACTATACCCTCTTTTGAAAGCCGCTTTGGTTATAAAGCATCTGCCAAATTCAATGCAATGTGTGTGTGTATGCGCATGCACACGTGTGTGTGTATGTGTGTGTGTGTGTGTACGTGTTGCTGGCAGAGTTGCACTTCCTGTGTCTTAATGTGATTCCTGCAGCTCTGTTGGACCATGCGAAAATTATGGGTAAAGAGGGGAAGAGTGCACATGTACTCTATGGCTTTGTGTGCTTGTGTGTGTGTGTGTGTGTGTGTGTGTGTGTGTGCGTGTGTGTGTGTGTGTGTGTGTGTGTGTGTGTGTGTGTGTGTGTGTGTGTGTGTGTGTGTGTGTGTGTGTGTGTGTGTGTGTGTGTGCGCGCGTGCGTGCGTTTGTGCCTGTGTGTGCGTGCGTGCGTCCGTGTGTGTGCGTGCGTCCGTGTGTGTGTGTATGCGCGCTTGCGTGTGTGCGCACGCGCGCGTGTGTGTGTGTGTGTGTGTGTGTGTGTGTGTGTGTGTGTGTGTGTGTGTGTGCGCACACGCTTGCACGGCACTGGAGGCGAGAGTAAGGAATTATGCAGTGACTAAGAAGCGGTTTTCAACTCCAGGGTGTAATTATCCAATAAAGCAAAAGGCAATATTTCACCACCAAGCAGAATGACTCCACACCCACTCACCCACCCTGACAGCCCGACCCTCCAACCCCAACAGCTCCCCCACCACCACCACTTGTACCTCCACCCACCACCATCAGCCTCCACCCTCCACCCTCCATCCCCACTTCTATCCCCTTCTCCTTCCCTCCATGGTGGTAAAATAACTCCACTCTCCCCCCCCCCACACACACCCATACTTCCACCCACCACTACCACCCACCACCACCACCATTCTCCTCCCTCCATCCCCACTTCCATCCGCTTATCCTTCCCTTCCATGGTGATAGAATGACTCCATACCCATTCACCGACCCCGACCCTCCAACCCCCCTCCGACCTTCCATCCCCACCCATACTTCCACCCACCACCACCACCCTCCATCCCCACTTCCACCCCTTCCATGGTGGCCCCTCTGCAAAAGGCAATATTTCATTCAACATGAAGCAGCAGAATGATTCCACAACCCCCCACACAACCACCCTCATAGCCTGACCCCCACACCCCCTTGCTAACCACCACCATCAACCCTCCATCGCCACTTCCATTCCTTTCGGTGGTGGTAGAATGACTCCACACCTACCCACCCACCCATCCTCACAGCCAGGCACCCCACCCCACCCCACCCCTACTGCCCCTACAGGGCCACTGACAAAGCTGTCTGAAAGAGTCACCTAGCCCAATACATATAATACAATATAATGAGGACCCATTTCTGGGGCTCCCACCTTGCCTGGGCCCGGGACAACAGACCCGTTTGTTCCGTCAGCTTAATTTCCTTTCTGTCGTCGACCACCTTCATCAACCCGTCACCTTCCATCCTCCATCTCCATTTCCCTTTCATGGTGGCCCTCACGACCGTCTGCACAAGTGACATTTTTTCCCTGACTCACAACGGATAGATTCCCACTGAAAGGTTAACTAGTCACCTAATTATCAGGATTGCAGTGAAAATGACAATCACGTTATACAACGTGTACGACCCCCAGGGCCACAATTGCTCGGATAAATCATCCACCTTCTCATGCTCGACTACAGGTACGAACATTCAATTAAATTAACTCTCCGCCTGCAATATTTCACTTCGAGGAAGTTGCGAAAACGCTTTTTCATTTACCCAATAAGAAGGGATTTCTATGTTGTGTTTCATCAGTCAGATTTGTGTTTTGTTTCATCAAAGAATTGCTGGGTCATGCCTACCCCTGGGAATTATGCATCTCTGCTGGAGTGTGCCAAGTGATAAAGTGTCCTAACATTCACTTTCAGCCACAAAAAAACAACAACCATTTCAGTAAAGATAACAGTGAAAATAGGTTCATTGAAAGGACTTGTCAGCAGGGGCGCCGCTAGAAATGTTGAGCCCCATGAAAGATTTGAGTTGCGGGCCCCCAAAATGACAATTTATGGCATCAGCATCCCTCAAGGGGCCCTTGCCAGTGCTGTCAGGCCTTTACAATCTGTAACACCTTTCCCCCTAGCGGCACCCATGCTTATCAGAATCTCTGTTTGCAACCGGGTATTCACCAATTTCTAACCTTTTTCATCAATAGTGTTTTTGCCTCAGTCCTGCCTCAGTGCTGGAGTGCATGCAAATACCAAAAACCAGAACAAACTGGAGAACAACATCCATTTGACCCAGTTTATGATGTGGATTTTCTCTGCGCCTTATCCCGGGGTGTATGTGTGCACTGCACAAGTCCCTTTTATCTGCAGAGTGCTTACTCCAGTCTTTGATCTGAAGGTGTGAACTCGCTACACTGTGTAGCGTAGCGTACCCCCCCCCCGCACAGCAGGAAGCCCTGGGAAGGAAGAAGGAAGACCGCCTGATGACGGAGAGGAGAGGACACCACACCACC
>NC_085867.1:6103453-6109846 GCF_034702125.1 Engraulis encrasicolus | reverse complement strand
TAGGTGACTCAACGGTGTTACGGTCTACAGTGCAGGGGAACAAGTCGGCATTTTTTTAGGAGAAAAAAACAGAGCAGACAAACCCATCTCCCTAGAACACAAATTATTTTGTTTGTTTGTCTGTCAATATGGATATAAATTGGCAAAAACATACTCCTCCTCAACTGTCACCAGTGTTGCCAGATTGGGCTGGTTCCCGCCCAATTGGGCTGCTTAGGATGGCCGTGTGCGGGTAAAAATGGCATCTATCAGAAAAACCTTCCCACTGCCATATAAATCAATAGAATTGGGCGGGTTTTTAGGGCGGGTTTTGATCATTTTTTGGGCTGGAAATCATCAGCCTCATCTGGCAACCCTGACTGTCATACTTAATTGTAACACCATTGACGGTAACACCGTTGACATTTCAGCCATTTTTATGGTGTTGTGCTAACTGAGGACCTCAGAAGTTCCACCACAACACCTTAATCAATTCATGTATCTGTATGCTTTATCTGTGTTTTTCTACATGTGATTTCTAATTCAGATTCTTATGAATATGTTGATAAGTAAGTAAGTAAGTAAATTTTATTTATAAAGCACATTTAAAAACAGTACAAAACTGACCAAAGTGCTGTACAGTGAAGGCTAGAGAGAAATCAAATAGATAAATAAACAAAGCACATTAGTTAACACATTAGTTAGTTAAAAATAATAAATAAATAGATATATATATAAAGGACACAAAACTTAAACGCCCCGTATACCAGTGCAACACTGGCTAGGAAAAATAAAAATACGTAAAATAAATAAATAAAGGCAGCCAAGCAAAATTGTAACAGAATGTAGGCTAACTAATGAACAAGACTAGGCCCAGTGTACAGTTGCAGCACTGGTAAAGAAGATGAAGAATAAAATAAAAAGAAGTAAAAAGAAAAAATACATAAAATGTGTTAAAAGCAGTGGCTTAAGGAAACAATTTAAAACTAAGAGAGAAAGGCTAAGGTATAAAAGTGTGTTTTAAGCCTAGATTTAAAAGTAACGACAGAGGGAGCGAGTCTAACGTCAAGAGGCAACTCGTTCCACAGTCGGGGGGCAGCCACTGCAAAGGCGCGGTCACCTTTATTTACAAGGCGGGACCGTGGAGTATGGAGGAAGCCTTGCTCTAAGGATCTCAGGGACCTAGGTGTAGAGTGGGGGCGCAGCATGTCAGAAATATAAGAGGGGGCCTGACCATGTAGGGACTTAAAAACTAAAAGAAGCATTTTGAACTTAATTCTAAAATTTATAGGTAGCCAATGTAGGGAGGAAAGGACTGGAGAGATATGATCATGCTTCCTAGAACCAGTTAAAAGTCTAGCGGCTGCGTTTTGAACCAGCTGTAAACGTGCTATCTGGGACTGGGGGAGGCCGAAATAAAGGGCATTACAGTAGTCGAGGCGGGATGTTACGAATGCATGTATGACGGTTTCTAAATCCCGGGCAGTAAGAGAGGGTTTGATGCTGGCGATAACTCTGATTTGGTGGTAACTATTTTTAATGACCGAGTTGATCTGTTTCTTGAAACAAAGTTCCGGGTCGAGAATAACCCCGAGGCTTTTTGCATATGGTTTCACGTAAGGTGAAATAGTGGATAAACTAGTCGTCACAGAGGGGAGTGATTTTGGGGGACCAAAAATTATAACCTCAGTCTTAGAGTCATTGAGTTGAAGAAAGTTATTGGTCATCCACCACTTAATGGCCTCTAGGCAGTCCAACAAACGCTCGGTGGAATCTGTGGATGTTAATGGTATGTACAATTGAGTATCGTCTGCATAGAAATGAAAAGAAACATTGTAATTGCGAATTATATCCCCTAGGGGGAGCATGTATAAACAGAAAAGCACCGGGCCCAAAATGGAACCTTGTGGGACCCCATATGAGACCGGAGCTGGTGAAGAGGAGGAGTGGTCGATGGAGACTGAAAACGTTCTGTTTAGTAGATAGGATTTGAACCAGAGTAGTGCTGTACCACTGATGCCCACCCGCCCCTCGAGGCGGTCAAGGAGGATATTGTGGTCCACAGTGTCGAAGGCTGCGCTGAGATCCAGTAGCACCAGCACTGCGTTCTCACCCGAGTCCAGAGTGAGGAGTAAGTCATTAGTGATCTTCAGTAGTGCAGTCTCGGTGCTATGAAATGGTCTAAAGCCAGATTGAAAGGGCTCTAGGATTGAATTTTGGGAGAGATAGGGGGATAGTTGGGCAAAAACAGCTTTTTCTAAAACCTTGGACATAAAGGATAGCTTTGAGATAGGCCTATAAGTTGTTAAGACAATTAGGGTCAAAGATAACACAGTTGACAGGCAATTTTCCTGCTATGAGAACATGAAAAAGAATGGATTAAATTATGGAAGGATGGAGCTCAAAATTTACCAAAAAGTCTTCCCGTATCCTGCCAAAGAGGTTATGACATCACGTGATGTTATTCGTATGGCCTAAGACCAAACCATTACTGATTTATGGAGGAGGTTTCAGACCGTGACACGGTTAACACAGTTTTCGTGGACACAAACAAAATGGCAAATTTCATGTATAATGGAAAGGACAGTGGTCTTTCTGACAGTTTTGTCATATTGTGATGATTACTGTGAATCAACATTTGCAATCGTCTTGGGCAAAACAAGTTTCTTTACATGCTAATATGAAGACTGAATCTAACATTTGGAAAACAGGACGGCATGAAAACGCCCAAAACCAGTATTAAATATTCATTCTTGCTGAGGGAAATAATGCTATGTCTACACTTTCTGTATTATATGAAAGATCAATGTTTTCTAATGTCCAAAACATCATTGGATGCAGTTAATAGTTAGTGGAATTGCCAAATAAAATCCACGGACTTAAAAGTGTAGGCGAATTAGAGAATCACTCATATACATTTAGCCGAAGCCAGATCTCTCTCTCTCTCTCTCTCTCTCTCTCTCTCTCTCTCTCTCTCTCTCTCTCTCTCTCTCTCTCTCTCTCTCGTGAATGTTTGAAGACAGACTCAGGCGAGTCCAAAAGGCTTACTTGGCAAGACCAGTGTCCAAGTGACCAAGTGACCTGTCCAAGACAAGTCAGAGTCCAACTACAAAGTGAGCCCAACTCAAGTCCAAGTCCATTAAAAAAAAAAAAAAAACGGACTGAAGTACTACAGCCCACACTCAAGTCCAGATGCAAGTACTACAGCCCTGCATCCAATGCACCTGCTTGAACTGTGCCTGCAAAAGCATTCTATGTTGAACTGGAGACATTAAATTAAGAACATCAAGTCTATAACACAAACAAGAGAAAAGGAAGTATCGCTGAGCAAAGCACTCCTTGGTTAAAATGCCGTTATTTAATACTGATGTGACATGACCAACAAAGCCCATGTGAAGCAGCATGTGGCCTTCAGGGCACAGAAATAAGTGTGTGTGTGCTATATTTGATGCTATTAAATGTACATGTTTTTAGCTTAATAAAATGTCAACGTAGAGGTGACATTTAGTCTTGTCTCTGTTCTCCCCCAAGAGCCATTGTGTGTGTGTGTGTGCGTGTGCGTGCGTGCGTGCGTGCGTGTGTGTGTGTGTGTGTGTGTGTGTGTGTGTGTGTGTGTGTGTGTGTGTGTGTGTGTGTGTGTGTGTGTGTGTGTGTGTGTGGCTAGAGCTGTACTCACTCTCACTCTACTTTGGAACTGTTAATTTTCACAAAATATTACTTGACAGCAGGAGTGTGTGTGTGTGTGTGTGTGTGTGTGTGTGTGTGTGTGTGTGTGTGTGTGTGTGTGTGTGTGTGTGTGTGTGTGTGTGTGTGTGTGTGTGTGTGTGTGTGTGTGTGTGTGTGTGTGTGTGTGTGTGTGTGTGTGTGTGTGTGTGTGTGTGTGTGTGTGTGTGCGTGCCTGCCTCCCTATGTGTCCTCATACCTCCCCACAGGTGCATGTGTGCGTGTGTGCGTGTGTGTGTGTGTGTGTGTGTGTGTGTGTGTGTGTGTGTGTGTGTGTGTGTGTGTGTGTGTGTGGTGTGTGTGTGTGTGTGTGTGTGTGTGTGTCTGTGTGTGTGTGCGCGTGCAAGTGTGTGTTTGTGTGTAAATTTAATTTCGATGTGAAGTGACCCGAGACCAGGTATAATTATATCACACCAAACAGCAAAGAGGTGAAATGCCAGAAACATGCCTTAATTTTCACTTTATATTACCTGACAGGAGTGTGTGTTTGTGTGTGTGTGTGTGTGTGTGTGTGTGTGTGTGTGCGTGCGTGCGTGCGTGCGTGCGTGCGTGCGTGCGTGCGTGCGTGCGTGCGTGCGTGCGTGCGTGCGTGCGTGCGTGCGTGCGTGCGTGCGTACGTTCATTTTGGGATGGTACACACACCACAACAACTCCTTTATTCAAACATAATTATAATGAATAAAAAATAAAACAGAACTAGAAGCACTCAGAGAGCGCAGACCTCTGCCAAGGAAGCTGCTTTATAGAACATTTGATGTTACACCCTAAGTCTTTCTGCCTTTTGTGGAGTCCCCACAATTCAATTTCTGGTCACTAGGGGGGGTCTAGATATATAGGCCAGCAATGGTGAAAAATCTTTTAAAAAGTCCTGGTTCCGGTTCGTGATCCGGATCACCACCATCATTTATTCACTTGTTCCTTGGGTCATTACTAACAACTCCGCAAAGTTTCTTCCAAATCAGTCGATACGTTTTTGGGTTATCCTGCTGAAAGAATCTTTTAAAAAGTCCTGGTTCCGTTCACGATCTGGATCACCACCATAATTTAATCACTTGTTCCTTGGGACATCATCAACAACTCCACAAAGTTTCGTCCAAATCTGTTGATTAGTTCTTGAGTTATGCTGCTGACAAACAGACAGACAGACAGACAAACAGACAGGCAGGCAGACAGACAAACCAACGTGCCCGAAAACATTACCTCCTTGGCAGAGGTAATTAGGTGTGGGTGCTGCAGGATGAAGATCCATTCAGTAGATCTTCTGCTCACACACATCTCTACTCTACTCTACTCTACTACAATGGTCATAGCGTACCACATACAGTATATGTGTATCAATCTACTACTTTTTTCATCCTAGTCACTTTCTGTATGTGACTCTGTCTCTTCAATGGGATGCACAGCTTTTGGTAGTGTCTAAATGTCCAGTGTGGAATGCTTGTGTGTTATGTGTCCGAAATGTTTAAGATGTTTTGTATGCGTGGGGATCGCTTATCTGCAAATCAAATCTACCTTTGGGCACTAATAAAGTGATCTTATCTAATCTAATCTACACACTACACTACACTACACTAATCTCCTATCTACTGTGCTCTTCTTTACTCTGCTATACTATTCTATATACTCTATTCTGCTCCAGTCCACTACTCACTCTATTTTTATTGTACTCTATCCAGCTGATTGTACTGTGCTCTACTCTACTGCGCTCTACCACTCTACCCTACTGTACCCTACACTCCTCTAATATACGCCATATCCTCTCATATTCTATTCTATTCTATTCTATTCTATTCTATTCTATTCTATTCTATTCTATTCTACTCTATTCTATTCTACCCTACTATACTCCACTCTGCTCTATATCTTCATCACACCAGTCACATCTCCATATACACACCTTACTAGGGATGAAACGATTCACTCAACTCATGATAAGGTTTGTATCAGGATTTTTGACTTACAGTTCGATACACAGCACGATTTTTTAAATGTGTCTTTGAGAATTGCTTATAGGTACAGTAGGTTACAAGAGGATAGTCATATTTGTTTAAGTTTAAAAATAATAGTTATATTGATTTGAAGCTTGGAAGCACTATCACATCATATCATGTGGTTGTTTTCTGAACCAGAAGGTAACAGAATTTCTCGGTTCGTTACAATATCGTTGCAGCCCTAGCACCTACTGTATCTTCAACAGATGTGGATGCTGCTGACCTGTTCTTTTTCCTGCCTGTCAATTAAGGGAAGAAGAAAAAGACACAGAAGCACCACGTCCCGCGTGAACCGATTAATCCCCAGTGTGAGCTGCAGAGCCTGCAGGGGATCAATAAGGAATTAATCTGACTGTACTGTAGGCCTCATCTGGACCCCACCATCCCCTCATCAACACCACCTAAAACACACGAACACACACACACATGCACGCAGACGCATACACGCACGCACACACACACACACACATGCACGCACACTTAAGCACACAGACACACACACACACACACACACACACACACACACACACACACACACACACACACACACACACACACACACACACACACACACACACACACACACACACACACACACACACACACACACACACACACACACACACACACACACACACACTGCCTGCCAGGCTGCCCCACCCAATCTTTCCATAACTGCCGTTCGTTTGAGGTATGGCTT
>NC_085867.1:6088453-6098453 GCF_034702125.1 Engraulis encrasicolus | reverse complement strand
TGTGTGTGTGTGTGTGTGTGTGTGTGTGTGTGTGTGTGCCTATGTCCTACCTCACCACAGGTACCCGACCAGAGCCGTCTGTCAAACTGGTCGCTTGGCAACCAGCCATGGGACTCAGCACATGCAGTGCTCCACTGTTAAATCTTACGATACCTCTAGTGCACTAATACAGTACACAGCTATGCCACTGCATACAGCTATGTGTTCAGTACACACACACCGCCTTACTGTATGCTACTATGCACAAGACAGCACCAATGCATACAGAACACACCAGACTTCTATTGCCGTGTACAGACCAGGAGCGAACGGAGCGAATGAAGCGACGGAAGTCGTTATTTCTCTATGGAGGGCACGCGACCTGCGCTACCAAAGCGAATTCGCCAGGAGCGAAGCTTCTTGCGCGACCAGAGCGAATTTTGACGATTAAACTAAATCTAATCGCAGGCGAATTCGCTCTGACGCTGCTCGGCGAAAACCAATCGGAACGTTCATATCTCCAAATGTCCCAGGCTGTCAAGCCAGAGCCGTTATGTGATTAGCTGAATCAAACATGTCAATGCAGCGTCTGCAGCGAATACAGCGAATTCAAGGCAAAACTTCTTCTGCTACCCACGCTACCAGGCAGCGTAGTTCGCTCTTGGTCTGGACACGGCATATTGAATCTTACAGCATCTCCGGTCGACTAATACAGTACACAGCTATGCCACTGCTTACAGTGTACACAGCACTACTGTAACTCAACAGCATGCCACTGCATACACACTGCATCACTTAGGCTACTATTGAATCTTAGAGTATTGCCAGCACTAACACAGCCCATCCCTCAGCTACTCTACTGCATACACTATGGCAGTGTTTCTCAACTGGTGGGTCGCGACCCAAAAGTGGGTCGCAGAGGGGTCATGGGTGGGTCGCGGAGCCTTGGTGTAAAAAAAAACATAATTCTAAAAAAAAAATCAAACTTTTCCTGCAACAATTTACAACTTTTATTTTGATAGGCTAGTGAACTCTGTGTCATCTGTTGTCATACATACAATCTGAATGTTTATGCGAGATAGATAGCGTGCAACCAGTCATCCGAGTCTTGGTTTCATTTTGAGAATTGCATTGAATTGACTTGAACGCTAAAAAAATTGGGTCGCGACCGAATGAGAGTGGAAAATGGTGGGTCACAAGACTGTTGCAGTTGAGAACCACTGCACTATGGTACACAAAAGCACTGTTGGATGATACAATTGCTGTGTCTCAAGCGGCGTACACACACATGGCTAGCTTCTCGCTTGCTCGCCTACTCGCCACTCTTTCATGGAACGTTCGCTGAAAGTTCCCGCGGCTTTAACTGCCAATGAACAGGCGAGAAGTACCGAGCTCTGCATTTCAATTGGTTACTCGCTTACTCGCCTCGCTCGAAGATAAAATATTTTCCGCCCACATCGCATCGCTTGTACAGTACTCGCCTACTCGCCTGCTAGTCTCGCTGGAACACATTGACATTCTATTCAGTTCATTCGTTGAGCGAGTAACTCGCAGCGACGTGTGTGTGTACGGCCCTTCAGGCACCATGTTTCAGGGTGCATAGTGTATCGGTTATGCACTGAAACATAGTGATCAAAATGCACAAGTGCAAAATCTGAGACACAGAAAATGTCTACCATCAACTTACACAACTCCCCGTTGTGCGCGCAGTACACACACCGCCTTACTGTATACTACTATGCACCAATGCATACAGTGCACACCAGGCTTGTACAAAATTCCGAATGGAAAGAATTTCAATTCAAAATAATGCCATAATACGAACACTAGGTGGTGCCATTACCTTCAATTTATTTGAATTTAATCTACACCACCCATTGAAAGTACATAGAACACCACCACCTAGTGTTTGTATTATCGCATTACTTTGAATTGAAATTCTTTCCATTCGGAATTTCGTACAAGCCTGGTGCACACATGACCTCTATTGAATCTTACAGCATCTCCAGTCGACTAACAGTAACACAACCCACAGTTAGCCCACTGTATCCACACCGTCGTTACATCTCACAGTACACACACGCACAACCCATATGCTACTGCATACACACAACAACTTAGACTTGAATCTTAGACTTACACAGCATTACATTACACACTTAGCTAATGCTTTTATCCAAAGCGACATACAGACATTACAGGGTATTGATTGCAGTCACTGCAACACAATATTCAAGCCCCTTTCTTCAGAAAAGGGAGAGGGGTGAGGGAAGGTATTGGTCAAACGGCCCTTTAGATTGATAGACATGCGATATTGGGTCATTCCAGCTGGAATCAGCAAATGGTCCCCACTCGACCCCCTTGGATTTGCTTGAAAAAAATATATGTGATGGCTTGAACATCCAATAGAACATATCCACCATTGCAGATTTCAGCTGTGCATACTTTTTCCACAAAAAATCTGTAAATAAGGACACCCCCTCCCCCTGATTTGGCGTCACTGCCTGAGTGACCATATTCAGACTTAATTATCTCCAAAACTATTTGTGGTAGGTCCATTATTTTTTCAGGGCTAAGAGTCATAGACCTGATGAGCATACATTACAATTTGCAGCACTGTATGTCAAATTACACCTTAATACTGGCCCTCTACTTTTCTTTGAAATTAAAATTGCAAGGGTTTTCAGATGTCCATAAAAACCTCAAATTTCAACATTCAAGGTTCATCCTTGGTACATGGTCAGATATGTGCCATGACTTTCACATCACATCATATTTGATATAAGGGTCCAATGGTTGTTGAGATGCAGAGGTCCAAAAATGGGCAAAAACTAATTTATACCATTATTTGGAGCAATATTCCCAATCTATGACACCAGTTGTGAACTTGCTGTTTGGTGTCTCTGAAAGATAATATTATTATTCATAACATATCTAAAATTTGGGATGGTGTTTTGCCCCATTATTTTTATAAAGAATAAAAACTCATTCCTGTGTGACATGCAGGTGTACCTTAGGAGCCCTGTTACCTTAGAAAAAAATTGGGTTTACTACACCTAAAATGAATAGCCAAGTCAGTGTACACTAAAACCTAAAATCTCTGATACCAAATAGGTGATTTTGTACTTGTTCAGCTCAGTATTTCAGTATATCTGACTTAACCCTCAATTCCATCCTAAGAAGGTGGCCAATCCCCTTGATTTTTGTGTTCCATTTTCACACAAAGATGGCGGCTCATGGAGCCAATGGCATAGTTCCAAAATAGTTCCAGGAAGTCAGCATCAAGGGAAGGAAACAAAACACCATTGTTTGGAGCAATATTTCCAATATATGACAGCAGTTGTGAACTTGCTGTTTGTTGTTTCTTGAAGAGGATATTCTTATTAACAACATATCTAAAAATTGGGATGGTGTTTTGCCCCTTTATTTGTATAATGCCTTTTCAAATCTCAATGCAGTGTGGCATGCATCCCTCAAATCCATCCAAAGTGGCGTCATGAAAAAAAACCCCACCATTTTTTAGAGCAATACCTCCAAAGTATGACACCAGCTGTGAACTTGTTTTTTGTTGTGTCTGTAAGAGGATATTTTTATTAACAACATAGCAAAAAAATAGAATGGTGTTTTGCCTCATTCCTTTTAATGATCGTAAAGCGCATTGCGGTGTGACATAAGCCTGTGATCAAATAGTGCAGAGGGAAGCGGAAGTGGTGAATTGTTCTGGGCCAAGGACATGGGGGAATCAAGATTGGGTACTCATTACATTGCATGTATTGGGAAGGGGTCTCTTCAGATGACTTTATCCCGGGCCCAGGCAAAGCTGTTTGTTCAGCTCAGTATTTCTGATTTTTTTCAGGGATTCTGGCCTCATCTTTTTAAGTGTACTATCGGCCAGATGATCAAGTGACTACGCAACATGTTCTCACTGGCGCTACGTTAGCAATAAATTCAAGATGGTTGAGAGAAGTACAATTTTGGGAGAAGTCATAAAAAAAACAACCTCTGGAAAAAAAAACAAGGTGTTGATATGATTTCCTTGATGCAACCTTGACTTCCTTGATGGTGATTTAATATTTGAAAATGAAAAAATGAAATGTATTAAACAAGTCAGGAACTTTCAATGCTCTGGCCTGTGACAATTGATTTTATACACACTTAACTTTCAATCACTAGCTGCATCTTATGAGTTGACTTTATAAGGTAGCTTGCCATTGTCATTGATGGTGCATTAGGTATCTGCATTCATATTGTTGTGTGCAACCATCCGTCATTGGCAATTCAATGAGGAACACCTGAATGAAACTCTGAATGAAACTTTATTGTCATTGTACAGGTACAACGAAATTGGTACCTTGAAGGACAATGACAACATAGGTATTGATTTCAGTAAGGATACCAACACCATGCTCAGGGCACTTCGGTCAGGGGAGGATGATGGGGGGCGGGAAGTTCTACAATCAGGATACCTCTTTACAAACTGTCTCCTCCTATGTGTCATCTCTAATCAACTTTTACTTTCCAATGCGACCATAAAACAGTCCCACCTCCGCCAACAGTCACCACGACAGAGGTACCCTGACTGTAGAACTGTGCCCCGCCCCCAATTCAACACCATATCTGAACGCTTTTGCATGCTGCAAAGCTTCCTTTCGGCTTCCATCATCTCTCCTGGATCAATGTGATGATGAACTCAACAAGTAATGAACATTGTCTACAAGTATCCAAACCATGATTGTTGTAATCACTGCTGCTAACCTGCAATCCACTTGTCAGCATTGCAGTGGTATAATATTATAATGATGCAAGCAGCTGAATTAGATCGCAACAATGTGACAAGAACTACATAGTTGTCTGGTGCCAATATGAACTTCTGTGCCTTCAATATTCACCTGATATTGAATACTGCATGCAAGCAAACTCTTCTAACTAAAACTCCAGGACCATGCTGTCAAAATAGTCTGAGGGAATCTCTAGCCAGTATGAATTAAGTTATTTTGCAATACAGCTGATAACTTAATGAGTAAGACACAAGCTTCATAGCAAATATAAAGTTACAGGTGCTGATTGAAAGACTCGTTAGGATGGGAGTCCTTGTTGCAAACAAGAGTGCTACAATTCTTTAATCCTCTCCTATTTCATCACTTTATTCCAAGACCACTACTACCGCTACCACTACCACTACTACTACTACTACTACTACTACTACTAAAATGATGATGATGATGATTATTATGATTTTACAATTAAAATAATTAATGTCTATCAAAGCCATGTGCAATGTGCTATTCTTGCTGTGTGGCATCAATCAATTCATTTACAAGTGTTATGGTTTCCCTAGAATTTGCTTTGTCATTCACAGGGTAGCCATCTTGTTTTCACTATTAAGGTGACATCAGAGCCATGGATTTGAGAGTTGCGACAAGTCGGTTGGTGACATGGTCCTCATAGCTTCAAGTAATTGTAGCCAATTGAGATTTTGAAGTCTGTTATAAAAAGAATGAGGCAAAACACCATCCCAATTTTTTTATATGTTGTTAAAAAAAACATCCTCTTTCAGAAACACCAAACAGAAAGTTCCTAACTAGTGTCATAGATTGGAAATATTGCTCCAAACATTGGTGCAAATTCATTTTTTCCCATCTTTGGACCTCTGTATCTCAACAACCATTGGAGCCTTTTGTTAGATATACTATGATGTGAAAGTCATGGTACATATCAGACCATTTACCAAGGATGAACCTTACATGTAGAACTTTGAGGTTTTTACAGACATTTGGAAACCCTAGAACATATGATATCTACAAAAAGTAGAGGCACATTATTACGGTGTGATTTGACTTACAGTGCTGCAAATTGTAATATATGATATTCAGGTCTGGGACTCTTAGCCCTGAAAATATAATGAATCTGACACAAATAGTTCTGGAGATAATTGAGTCTGAACATGGTCACTCATGCAATGTCGCTAAAACAAGCATAGGGGGTGTACTTATTTACAGATTTTTTGTGCCAAAAGTATCCAGAGCTGAGTTCTGATATTGTGGATATGATCTATTGGATGTTTAAGCCATCACATACATTTTTTTCAGGCAAATCCGAGGGGGTCGAGTGGGAGATTTTTCAGAAATTTGCTGATTCCAGCTGGAATGACCCTATTGCATTCATATTATCATTGGTTTTCAATCCTGTCTGTTCTACAGGTCTCCATCTTGTGCTACCATTTAACTGCAGTACGTGGTTGTCACTGGGGTGTGAATTGGGTTGTGAAAGAATACAGTATAATACTATAAGGATGATCTTCAGGACACAACATGTCTTCCCATAGCCACACCTTGAAAGGCAATGGCTATTTACACATTGCTTGCCCCCCTGCACGCACGAGCACACACACACACACATGCACACACACACACACACACACACACACACACACACACACACACACACACACACACACACACACACACACACACACACACACACACACACACACACACACACACACACACACACACACACACACACACACAGCCATACCATTATACCCCCCGCGCCCCCATACAGTAAGCAGCTCCGGCACCTCATCAATAATAGAGGCTTCCACCTGCATTATGGATGGGGGATTTACATACATACAGCCACAGTGTTCCTTTCACCTCGCACAGGAATTATTGCACAGCCCCACTCCGCCGTTCATGTGACAATTACTCACTAGATCTAGATCTGCATTCACCACCAGAAGGAGCCTGCTGCCTGGATATTCTGAAACTGAAACTGCATGGCCACGTTTCGATGTGGTGTGTGTGTGTGTGTGTGTGTGTGTGTGTGTGTGTGTGTGTGTGTGTGTGTGTGTGTGTGTGTGTGTGTGTGTGTGTGTGTGTGTGTGTGTGTGTGTGTGTGTGTGTGTGTGTGTGTGAGGGTGTGGTGTGCTGTGTGTGTGTGTATATGAGAGAGAGCGAGAGAGAGAGAGAGAGAGAGAGAGAGAGAGAGAGAGAGAGAGAGAGAGAGAGAGAGACAGAGAGACATAGACAGAGACAGAGAGAGACAGAGAGACATAATGATGTTTAGTTTAGTTAAGCTTATTTAGTTTAGTTCAACAGGGACCATGCACAATAGTCATTGTAAACTAAACTAAGTAAAAGATGGCTTGTGCCAGATTATAGCTATAGCTAATTTCCGTGTGTAGACCCCTGGGCAAGGTAAAACAAAATTAAAATACAGCTCATATACCGCCCCTGCCGCACCCCCCCCCCCCCCCCCACCCCCCCCCCCACCCCCCCACCCCACACACACACACACACACACATCCACACTCAAAAATAGCATAAAGTTATTAATTACATGTTGATTAGAACACGTTGTTAAACACCACTGTCCGGGAGCAAACAGTTATTATGCTCGGACATGTGTCTTCAGCGTGTGTGTGTGTGTGTGCGTGCGTGAGTGTGTGTGTGTGTGTGCGTGTGCGTGTGTGTGTGCGTGTGTATGTGTGCATGCGTGTGTGTCACTCTTGGCTTTCACATCCACACCTGGTGGAGTCAGACGAGTAGTCATCTTGTGTTAGCATAGAGGAGTTTTGCTGATGCTGTTACTACTGTAACTCACATTTTCAACAGAACAGCATTGCCACAGCACAGCCTGAAATAGAATGAGGACTTGGCATTTCCTGCTTAATCCCCCTCTCTCTCTCTCCCTCTCCCTCTCATTCCATCTTTTTCTTTCTCTTTCTCTCCTCTCTACATCTCTCTCTCTCCTTCTCTCTCTCTCTCTCCCTCTCTACTTCTCTCTCTCCCCTTCTCTCTCTCTCTCTCTCTCTCTCTCTCTCTCTCTCTCTCTCTCTCTCTCTCTCTCTCTCTCTACTTCCATCTTTCTCTCTCTCTTTCTCTCTCTCTCTCTCTCTCTCTCTCTCTCTCTCTCTCTCTCTCTCTCTCTCTCTCTCTCTCTCTCTCCCCCCCCCCTCTGACTGTCTGTATTTCTGTCTCTCTCTCCTTACCCTTCCATCTCTCTCTTTCTCTATCACTGTCACTCTTGTGCACCTACGGTACAGTGGCATGACATGGCATGTGGTGCAGTGTAGTGTGTGTGACTGCAGGGTGGACCTGAAGCTCACCGTGCTCCTCCCTTGGCCTCTTCACTTGCTTCCTGTGTGCGGCATCATGTACTCTAGTAAAGTGCTGTGTGTGGCATCGTGTACATTGTGTACATCGTGTTATTGTGAGAATACTTTTCCTCACTTGGCTGCTTTATTTCACTTCCTGTATTTTCACAGCTCACACAACCACACACACACCCCTTCGCTCGAACGCACACATAGACACACGCATGCATGCACACGCACAGGCGTGCACATGCAAACACACACACACACACTCACACACACACACACATACCACACACACACACACGCACGCACATGCACACACACTTACATATGCACGCACACACACAAACACACAGCTCCCCCAGCCAGTTGAGTCCCCACAAACGGGTTTTCCGTTAACTGTGGATGTGAAGCTGGCAAGTGGATTATGGCAACTTGATCTACTGCATGTTGAGCACTGCGGTAGCAGAGAAGAGAAGAGAAGAGAAGAGAAGAGAAGAGAAGAGAAGAGAAGAGAAGAGAAGAGAAGAGAAGAGAAGAGAAGAGAAGAGAAGAGAAGAGAAGAGAAGAGAAGAGAAGAGAAGAGTGGTAGCAGAGAGAAGAGAAGAGGAGAAGAGAAGAGAAGAGAATATAAGAGAACTTGAAAAGAAGAGGAGATGAAAGAGAAAGAGAGTGGAGATTAGAGGATACAAAAACAGAAGAGGAGAGAAGTAAAGATTTGAGAGGACAGGAGCAGAGATGATAAAAGGGCAAGGGGAAAGATAAAACAGGAGAGGAGAGGAGAGGAGAGGAGAGGAGATGGGAGGAGAGGAGAGGAGAGGAGAGGAGAGGAGAGGAGAGGAGACCAAGGCGAGGCTGACCATGCCAGGCACTCATGGGTACAAGAAAAGGGGATGCAGTGGTGCATTCGCATCCCCACTTTTGGGCTCCTTAAATGAGGCTATAGTAGACAAACGAGTGGAGTGTAGTAGCAGTAACATTTTAAGAAATAAAGAATGAAGGGAAAAATAATGCACTGCCACTTTAAAACTCTTGGGGACTTGTAGAGGAGAGGAGAGGAGAGGATAGGAGAGGAGAATAGAGGAGAGGAAAGGAGAGGAGAGAAGAGGAGAGGAGAGGAGAGGAGAGAAGAGGAGAGGAGAGGAGAGGAGAGGAGAGGAGAATAGAGGAGGGAAGAGGAGAGGAGTGGAGAGGAGAATAGAGGAGAAGAGAAGAGAAGAGAAGAGAAGAGAAGAGAAGAGAAGAGAAGAGAAAAAAAGAAAAGAAAAGAAAAGAAAAGAAAAGAAAAGAGAAGAGAAGAGAAAAAAAGAGAAGAGAAGAGAAGAGAAGAGAAGAGAAGAGAAGAGAAGAGAAGAGAAGAGAAGAGAAGAGAAGAGAAGAGAAGAGAAGAGAAGACCAATGCAAGGCTGAGCTGACCATGCCATGCCAGGCACTCACCAGGGACTTGTAGCGCTGCTTCTCCTGCTTGAGTGTGGCCAGTTCCCGCTTGAGGGCCCGGTTCCTGTCCTCCAGCAGCTGGCAAAGATTCACATTCTGGGGGGAGAGGGTAGGGACGCTCTGGGGGCCCGCCTCATGCCTTAACTGGAGAGGAGAAAAGAGGAGAGGAGAGAAGAGGAGAGGAGAGGAGAGGAGAGGAGAGGAGAGGAGAGGAGGAGAGGAGAGGAGAGGAGAGGAGAGGAGAGGAGAGGGGAGGGGAGGAGAGGAGAGGAGGGTAAAGTAGAGGAGAGGAGAAAAGAGAATGAGAAGGACATGTAAGAATCCAATGTTTTGACAATAATAATATTTTATTGATATTCACAATTTGCCTAGTGTCCCAACGTCATCTGAGTTAGGTATTTGAGATATCATGAGTGGATGGAGACGAAACAGAATGTTATTTCTGCAAGAGTGACGCTCCTAGTTTGGCTTCTGCTGTCAAGA
>NC_085867.1:6080953-6083453 GCF_034702125.1 Engraulis encrasicolus | reverse complement strand
AGGATCGGAGAATTATGGCTGGAGGAAGCCAAGCCAAGCGAACAAGGAATGGCTCAAGTCCCGCTCGCAGCGAGCGCAACAGATAGAGAACGGACAGGACAGGACAGCAAAAGGGCTGCCATGTCATTCAAGCTCATCCGAGTGACGCTGGTTGTGGTAGTTGCAGTGGCAGCAGTGTCTGTCTGTGTGTGTGCGTGTGTGTGTTTGCCTGTGTGTGTGTGTGTGTGTGTGTGTGTGTGTGTGTGTGTGTGTGTGTGTGTGTGTGTGTGTGTGTGTGTGTGTGTGTGTGTGTGTGTGTGTGTGTGTGTGTGTGTGTGTGTGTGTGTGTGTGTCAGGGGAGCGGTCACTGCCAGCCCACATTAGCTACCCTCTAGTGGACATGCCCCCCCCCACCACACACACACACACACACACACACACACACACACACACACACACACACACACACACACACACACACACACACACACACACACACACACACACACACACACACACACACAGTCCTACTTGAACTGAGCTGCCCAGTGCACTGCACCTAACCCCCCCCCCCCACACACACACACACACACTCTCTCCACCCTCTCCAACACCCTCCTCAAACTCCCCTTACACCACCCTAGGGGGGCACAGACAAGCAGGCATGTTCCTGTTTAAAAGGCTGTCCATAGAGACGACAGGGACCTGCTAGTGACGGGGGCACGAATGGGGATGTGCTGTCAGATGCACGGAGTGGAGGGACAGGCAGGGCTGAGAAGGCACAAAGCCTGAAGCTGAGGCATCCAAGGCACTCTTCGGAAAGGTTCAAATAGCTTCAATAAAGGGCTAAATCATAATAGGAAAAAAACTAACATTTAAAAACAATTTAAAAACGGTAACATGTTTCGGTCAAGGTGTGGCCTTCATCAGGACAGAGTCAGTTGAGAAAGTGCCACTGGCGCAGGAAACAAACAAAAAAAAAAACAGTTTGGCAGGAGTGAGAAGGTAGGTGGGCGGTGTCAGGTCATGATGCATGATGCATGATACAGTATTCATTGACTAAAACACAAGATATGTAGGAGAATATGCAGAAATACACACAAATGTCCATAGATTTCAAAACACACAGGGCTGAGAGGGCACAAAGCCTGTCTGGGCAAATTTGATCACCGGTTCTGCCAAAGCATCCTACAGATGCAAAATGCTATACAGTTCACGATACAGACTCTACATGAAAGGGTTTCAATGGAAAAGCTGCAGCATAGCCGAGGACCAACCAGGTCTTACAGGTGCACTGTCTGATATGTGTAGTAGTTTATTTCTACAATTCATGCTGCCCATTCACAAATATTGCCTTTTCATGAATACCTACTACCACCATCAAATTCAAAAGTATTCATGATGACTTAGAAAATGGCACTTTTCATACATGAAAAGGTGGACCTTCTCCATTGTCCGCCATTTTGAATGTCCAAGAAACAGACATTTTTAGTAATGCTAGTAAATATTAGCGTCTTACTTCAAATATGTCAATATTTTACTTTACTTTTTCAGGGCATTGCACATTAATGAACATATACATACAGACATGTATGTAAATGTGCCAGATTATAGAAACAAATGCTAATTTCCATCTGTTGTCCAAAATAGCAATAGGCAGCACAGTTTCAATGAGCAGCATCGTTTTAATACCTACTCTGGCCACCACCACACAGTGCACCTTTGAGGCTGAAGGCTGTTGCAGTGTGTGGTGCAGGGCAGGTGAGTCAGTGGCAGTGAGTAATTCCTCAAGATATATGGCCCTTTGGGGGGGAGATGATTGTACATACTGTAGGGCCCAAAATGTGCTGCTACGCCCCTGGCTGTTGCAGTGTGTGGTGCAGGTTAGCCAGTGGCAGCCAGTGAGTAATTCCTCGTATTTCAGGAAAAACTGACTGCAGCCACTGCAGCATCTGCCAGGCATGGCCTCAATGTGGGCTATTCATTCATTCATTCATTCCTGTATCTCTGCAGTGTCTGTCAGACACTCCCCTTGCCACTCGCCCTTCTTTAGATCTTCCCTTTCTTATTTCCCTCGTTTCCTCCGTCCCTTGCTTCCTTCCTTCCTTCCCTCTTTCGTTCCTTTCATGTATCCTTCCCTCCATCCATCCATTCTTCCTTTCTATACGTCCTCGGGCTCTGACTGCTTCTGTCTCTCCTCCATGTCTGACCAGACAGCGTTTGGCTCTCTCCATCCCTCCCTCTCTCCTCCTCTCTGCCTCTCTCTCTCTGCATCCCACCCCCTCTCCTACTCTCTCTGCCTCTTTCCTCCTCTCTGCCTCACTCCATCCCTCCGTCTCTCCTCTTCTCTCAGCCTCTCTCCTCTCTCTCCATCCCTCCTTCTCTCCTCCTCTCTCATACTCCCTCCTGCTCTCCTCCTCTCTCCTCCTCTCTCTGTTCTGCCTCCCTCCCCCCGTTACTGTGTCTCGCAGACTGTATTTTCCATTAAATGCGGTCTAAAATGTAGCTAAAAAAACACAGA
>NC_085867.1:6073453-6075953 GCF_034702125.1 Engraulis encrasicolus | reverse complement strand
TATTGAGCTTGTTCAAAGAGCATCTGCCGAGAGTTCAAATCCTTAAACATGTATTAGGCTACTGTTCTTGGCTAATAAAGCGTATTAGGCACGCTAACATACAACTCTATGAATCTACAAGCAGGCAGGCAGGCAGGCAGGCAGGCATAGACAGCTACGCTGCTGCAACATGGTCATTGTCAAGTAGGCAACTGGCACAGCCCAATGTGTAAAACGCCTGAGTCTGTGTCTACCACACCACACCTCAGCACACTACACCACAGCACACCTCCACAGATGCTATCCATGACCTTCACCAAACACAGCCAGGCGCCCGTGGAGACATCTCACACCTGAAGTCCATCCTTTCTTGTCTTTCCTGAGCACTTTCTCCATTCACACATATTTATTTATTTATATCTCTCTCTCCCTCTCTCTCTCACTCTCACTCTCACTCTCCTGGGTCTCCTCCCTTCTTTCCGTTTTTGCAGTGTCTTCACAGCGCTACTCCTTTCCTCAGGGTACATGTGGATGGGGACAACCCCTCACATGTTCTCTCACATCTCTCTCTCTCTCTCTCTCTCTCTCTCTCTCTCTCTCTCTCTCTCTCTCTCTCTCTCTCTCTCTCTCTCTCTCTCTCTCTCTCTCTCCATGCGACAGTGCGATCTACAGCACCATCCCTCCAGCCAGCTTACAGAGGAGATCAATCATGGAACACACACCCATCCACCCACACCCATCCATCCACATGCACACAGCCTCCGACACAGAACCAAAACCACACACCAACACACATACGTACATGCACCGGCAAACAAATGCCTTCTCCCCCACCTGTTTCTGTCAAAGACCATCTCTCTCTCTCTCACACACACACACACACACACACACACACACACACACACACACACACACACACACACACACACTGCTCTCCATGATGCAGCTGAGCAAAGCTGAGCGGTGGAGGGAAGGGAAGGGAGAGCGATTCCTCTCGCTGACCCGGGAACAGGATCACGCCCACACACAAGACACCGCGCTGACAGAAAGCATCCTTCATCACCACCACCACAACCGCCACAACCAAACATTACACATCGTGCACATATACACACACACATCATATACATAGCGTACAGGACATGCCATACACACAGTACACTGACCACACTTTCCATGCCCAACAAATGGTTGTGTGTGTGTGTGTGTGTGTGTGTGTGTGTGTGTGTGTCTCTCACATAGCATATGCACACATCCTCAATGTCCAACAAATGTGTGTGTGTGTGTCTCGTGTGAGTGCATGCATGTCTAGGTGTGTGTGTGTGTGTGTGTGTGTGTGTGTGTGTGTGTGTGTGTGTGTGTGTGTGTGTGTGTGTGTGTGTGTGTGTGTGTGTGTGTGTGTGTGTGTGTGTGTGTGTGTGCGTGTGTGTGCGTGTCACGTAGCATATGCACACATCGCCGCTAAAAACAAACAGTTGCCAGTGGGTGTGTGTGTGAGAGAGAGAGAGAGAGAGAGAGAGAGAGAGAGAGAGAGAGAGAGAGAGAGAGAGAGAGGGAGAGAGAGAGACAGAGCGCACCGCACCGCACCGTAGCGTACCTCACAAGCTGCCTCTCCTGTTTCCCTGGACGACCGTCTCCCTGGTCCCTTCTCACCGGCTGGCGGGAGTGGCAGATAGCCTAGCAGTGACGACACGTCTGCACCGGGGTGGTGTGTGTGTGTGTGTGTGCGTGTATGTTTGCGTGTAGGTGTGTGTGGGTGGCAGGCAGGGTGTGTGAGTGCTTGCCTGCCTGCGCGTGTGTGTGTGTGCGTGCGTGTGTGTGGGAGAGACGTGTGTTTTCTAAGCCAGCACTAAAAAATGCTCCGCTCAGCCCTTAGCAGCATGCAGGCTGTCGGAGACGATGAGTGGGTCGCTCCCTCTCTCCCTCTCCGTCTCTCTCTCTCTCTCCCTCTCCGTCTCTCTCACGTTCGCTTGCTTGCTCCCTCCCTCCCTCCCTCCCTCTCTCTCTCTCTCTCTCTCTCTCTCTCTCTCCCCCTCTCTCTTGCTCCCCCCTCTCTCTCTTCTGCCTGCTCTTTCCGTCTCTCTCTCTCTCTCTTTCTCTCTCTCTCTCTCCCTCGCTCTCTCTCTCGCTCACTCTCTCTCCCCCTCTCTCTTGCTCCCCCTCTCTCTCTCTTCTGCCTGCTCTTTCCGGCTCTCCCCTTCTCTCCCCCGCTCTCTCCTTCCTTGCAGGGAGAGCACTGATGCACCATCACAGAGTGAGCCCCTCTATGTCGCTTGCGCTATATCCCTCTCTCCCTCCCTCTCTCCTCTCTCCCTCTCTCTTGCTGTCTCTCATTCTCTCTCTGTCTCTGCCCATCCATGCACGTGCGCATGCTCAGACTGACACGGCTGTCTCTTCTGTTCCTCACATGGAGTAGGGCAATATGCTCATGTATGACTCCAGCGTCCCCCACTCCTCATCTCCTTCCTTTCTTCCATCTCTCTCTATCTCTCTCTCTCTCTCTCTCTCTCTCTCTCTCTCT
>NC_085867.1:5998453-6068453 GCF_034702125.1 Engraulis encrasicolus | reverse complement strand
GCTCTGAACTTTTCCCGCACGTGACTGCGTTACCCGGATGAATCTGCTGACGAGCACGCTATAGTCACTGTTCGCGGAGAAAAACCTAGTATTTTGCGGTTCGCATTGCGAACCAACTTTCCGGTTCGCGAACGCAAATATCTGTGCCGTGAACACGACGGCCGGTTCGCGATTAGGTGCTGGAACGGGCTCCAGCATGGTTCTCAATCGGCCTGAACGCGCTAAAGGAGGGCACAGCCAGGCTAGCAATATGATGGATAGCACCACGTGGATATATGGATATCACTCACCCTGTCTTTGGCCTGTCTGGAGTGGCGAGCGTTGCGGGACGAGATGATTGACAGCTGCCTCTGTATCCATAGCAACTCGGCCTGAGACTGCCTCAGCAGCTCCTCCACATCCACCGACCTGTGGCCCCTACCCCGCATCACACACACCTGCTTCACACACACACAGACGTGCGCACACACAGACACACACACACACACACACACACACACACACACACACACACACACACACACACACACACACACACACACACACACACAAAGAAACTCGTACACAAACGTGCATGCACGAGCGTGCGCACTCACGCGCACACACGCACACGCACGCACACACACACACACACACACACACACACACACACACACACACACACACACACACACACACACACACACAAACATCACACAAACAAACCGAAAAACAATCGTTGAGTATTACAAACAACCCAGTAACAAGTCAAAGCCCCACATTTAACCCAATCCAAAAGAGGTCTTTAAATATGAAATCTCCACATTCCTACCTAGTAGCATAATACCTTGCTGTGGTCATTGGCTGCTGCTGTGTGCTGTGCACCCCTGCATTGTCCTGCCCTGTCCTGCGTGCTCGACTCTGCTCTGCTCTGCTCTGCTCTGAGGGCTGTGTGAGAGAGACTGGTACTTTGCGAACAGTGGCAGCCAACTATGACCTGGGATTATCAATATGTGAGCTACTCCCAGGGGCTGGACTGGCCATCTGGCATAGCGGGCATTTCCCACTGGGCCCCGTACCCTTGTGGGCATCTATTTTCAGAAATTCCATCTGGCATAGCGGGCATTTCCAGGTGGGGCCCGCACCCTCGTGGGACCCTTATTTTCAGAAATGTAATGCAACAACAACAACAACAAAAAACAAAATACATATATAATAGGGGCCCATGAGGGTGCGGGGCCCACCGGTGAGTCAGTACTGCGCCGATACTTATGAGGGGCCCCTTTAATCCAAAATTGCCCGGGCCCTATTTCTCCCCCAGGCCAGCCCTGTATGAGCTACTCCCCCTTACATAAGAGTAAGCAGAGGATTAAATCATCACAGTACACAGTACAAAGACAGGAAGGACTATTTGGATCAGCGTCTTTCTGCTGATTCAAACACAGAGCGCAGAGCACAGCAGAGCACAGAGCAGAGTAGAGCGAAACAAAATCCCACCCCACAATCCCTCCCCTCCCCGGCACAATCACGCGGGCCACGGCCTCATCTGAGACAGCGAGCAGCATCCGCTAAACCGGTGCTTAGGTGACAGCAGGCTTAGGGAAAAGCAGCGGTGCTTGAAGCACACTGTCAAACACGAAGAGACACAAGTGTATAAAAATGGAAGACCGTCAGCTACTACAGTAGTTCAAGTCAAGTGCACCTCACATTGTCTGTTTTACTGCATGTTTGTGTGTGTGTGTGTGTGTGTGTGTGTGTGTGTGTGTGTGTGTGTGTGTGTGTGTGTGTGTGTGTGTGTGTGTGTGTGTGTGTGTGTGTGTGTGTGTGTGTGCTGTGAGTAAATGTGTCAGAGAAAGAATGTAAATCCATGTATCAGTATGTTATCATGTTAGTTCTACTGATGGTTCTACTGTGTGTGTGTGCGTGCGATTATTGTCAATATCTTACATGCTTAGTTTTAAATGCAATGGAGACTGGTCAAACACAATTTAAAACTTTTCTGCTAAGCGTGTTAAATAGATTTTGAAAATAAGGTACACTTGAAATTCTATGCATATGATTGTGCTTTGCAGGTGTACAGGATTGACTGTAAGCATTTTCTTTGTACTTCTCACTTGTTTACCACAACACATGCTCGACACCACCTAAAGCAAATTTGTTTATCATGGTCTAACCAGGGACAAACAGACTAAGGATATGGCTGGCTAGAACCATGCCCTGTGGTCTGATGACAACAGGATAAACAAAATTGTTTTGCATAGTGTACAAGCGTTTGTGGTGGTAGCAAGTGAGTACAAGGAAAAGCGTCCCATGCTAACAGTAAAGCATGGTAGCTGAACTGACATGGTTTGGAGCTGAATGAATGGCATCAACATTTGAAGAGTTCAGATGCAAAACCCCCTACAGATGGTGTAACTTCAATCTGCTCACTACCGTGCCGGGCCGCGGCAGCGTACCGTGATCATTACACCCTGTGGCCATTCGGAATGCGGGGGGCAGTATAGCACCGCTTTTGCAGAGCAGCGTCTGCCTGTGTCTGTTTGTGCTTCCGTCCTTGCCCGTCCCCCAGTTTTAGTAGTAGTAGAAATACAGTCAGCAAATTGCATGTTTTATTTAGCATTGGGCATTTGATAGGGCATTTGATAATAACACAAGTGTGAGCCCTAAACAAGACCACAATGTGAATTTAAACTCGACTTTTTTCTGTCTTGCATTCACCGTCTCCCAATCCGTCCCTCACTTATTTCAGCACTAGGCCTATTCAAGCCAGGAACGGGTATCCTCAGGATACAGAGTTTGCATACCTACTACAATTTGAACCGGTAAAGACAATTAAAACCGAGTCAATCAGACAGGAACACCATTGTAATTAAGTGTGTCCCGTGACGCCAGCATGAGAGAGATCGAATTTTAAATTTGGCGACGACATTCTGTCTTCAAAACTGGCATCGGCCGCTTCCAATTTAGGACCATAGGCCTATTCAACCGTTTCCACAACCTCACTGATCACAGTTGCTTCATCTGTAATGCCAGGGCTAAGAATAACGAAAATAGCAAAACAGAGTATACTAATAAACCGTAATGGAGAGACTGAGGAGACATGAAATCAAGCGGCGGAGTTCGGACCATTTTGAGTGGACCGATGTCGCTTGCTTTGTGTAGCCCTATCAAGCAAGCCTGTCTGTCTCATTTGTGCGATGAGCACAAAAACACAAATTGAACCACTCGTATAGTGTGAGTCAAACAGACATGAACAACATTGTAGCCTAATGAAGTAGTGCCCCGTCATGTCAGCATGAGAGAGGTGATTTTACATTTGGCGACGACATTCCGTCTTTAAAACTGGCGCATGCCGCTTCCCCTATTGCAGGTTATTACCTGATCTACACTGTCGTTACCACAAAAAACAAGGTAGCACAACTTAATACTATTACTAGCCTATATATCTGGTAGCCTAAATAGTAGGTTGAAGACTGGGGTATTATTGGTGCACTGTTTTTTTTTTTTTTTTGCGAAGCAGAGTAATCTGCTTCAGTGTAGCTCATTGTATGTTGATCCCTCCCTCAGTTTTAGGCTACAAGTGGAAAGAGTCAGCCAATTGCGCGTTGCACGTAACGTTGGGTAGGCCTATTTGATAATAACACAAGCGTGATCCCTAAACAAGACCGCCAGTCGACGGTGTTTTGTTTTCATAATTCTGTCCTGCATTCACCGTCTCAATTCCGCTCCTAACTTATAGGCTAAGTGATGTCTGTTAATTATTTCTGCACTACCTATTCAAGTCAGGAACGGATATCCTCAGGATAGCCTACGGACTAATAGGTTGAAGACGGTTTTTTTTTGTATTGGTGCTTGTGAACATTTCATCCTTTCAATGCGCTGTTGTGCGCGATCGACGGGATTCCGGTTAACTGGGGATGTGATGCACACATGACAATACATCTGTTACACCAGGTGTGGCTAATCATCTGTGATTAGGACTGCAAATTCAGTTGCTTCGGTGGAGATGCGAACCAACAGTATGACTGGGGAACTATGACTCCTTCCCCTTACGGAGGAAAAATATACTGCAATATACTACAATTTATACTGCAATACATTAGAAAATATATCACAATATATCACAAACACGCTCATATATTTGAAAATATATAGCAATATATTATTGAACAATATATTACTATATATTGATCCATATATTTTAAAATATATGGCTGGCAAAACAAAACTGTATTCCACTATTCGGTCTGTATTTCTTGATGTTTTTAGTTCAGCAAGCACATTTTGCACAACATTGGACATTTACTCGACATTATAAAGTCATTTTAGGTGGACCATATATGGCCATATATAATAATATATTGATCAATATACAGGAGTCTCTGATTGAATCATCTCAGCTCTCATATCACGTATGACGCGCCTACGTCACGTCGTCACAACCTGAAGCTAAAGTGGCGAGAGAGCCGTCTCGGCTCGAGCGCGGTCCGGATTCCCCGGATTGTAGCTCCACACAGTCGCCAGCCAGACTCCCCACCACAGTGACACAAACCAACCAGCCGCCTCGAGGTAAGTTATAAAGAGAAGTTTGTTAATTTGTTAACATAAATATACAAGCATATAGTCTGAAACGTCTACAGTGGTTGATGTGCAAAGTTTAGCCAAGTGGTTATCGAAGTTGGATGTTTGTTCATTTTTTCCCCCAAGGACTAGAAATACGTTATTTTTTTTGAATTTCCCGCGCGCTACCAAGCTGTTGTACTACTAGCGATATTTGCGTTGTCGAAATGGTGTGTAGTTCTCACTGACAGTAGGTATAGTTCTACACATCTTGAAAACGTAAACGTAATACTTGGGTCGATATTATATGGTTGTAGTGGTCAATTTCAGGTGAGCCCACTTTATTCGGCTTGTCAGAGAAAGTTAGCAACATCTATCTGGCTAATACTGCTAAGCCCCAACGTCAGCCTAGAAAGCCAGGCCTCAGTTAATTAGCCGCCTAGCTTACTCGGCTAACGCAAGGGAATCAAAGCAGAAGTGAAGTGCGACAAGATCTAAATGCACATCGCTAACTTGCTTAAAAAATGGGCACTACAGTATAGTAAAATGAGACAATGTCCTGCGTTATTTTTGGTAAAGCATAGCTGTTGCTGCTTCGGTTTTCCCATTGTGGTAACATCAATAGTTTTTTTTTTGAGTAACTTGCTCACGAACTAACTGCACTGTCCCGTTCTTGTAGAGCTATTGTTAGAGGTTAACGAAGCCTTGTCGTCAAATTGGTGAATTTCAAAACGGTAGCCTACACGTCGTTGTCTTCAGCTACTCTGTGATAGTTCGGAGTTTGCTTTGCTCACAGCAATTGCATTCATTGAGTCATGTTGGTGTTCATGTTTACTCTTAAACGAATGCGCGAGTCATTCTTGTTCATCGGAATTCATTCTCGCCAGTTACATGCATGAGTTTAAGTCTTCCTTCGCTTCATCATCTTCATAAAAGAGTGCCTTCGTGCCAAGAACAGACGTGCAACTGCTGCGATTTCAATGTCTTGTCTTCCCTGTTGTCGGGACGAGACACAGAGTGCCACTACGACGCTCTGCGACTGCGAGCTAGAATGCTGTAGTTCCACCAGTCTACCGAACTTCTAGTTTGTCTTGGACGCGACATGAACTTGGTCCCCATCTCTCTTTCTCCCCCCCCCCCCGATTTAGCTCACAATTCTGACAATGATATAGAAGTGATGAGCTTGGTGGGTATCCTTGTGCCTATTTAAGGTTAAGTGTGTGAGTGAATGTTAATTTTCTGTTGCTCTTTTAACTTTTTTTGCAGAGGTTGCTGAAGAGGTATGCAGCGATGGTCTGGAGGAAAAAATAGTCACATGGACTGGTGTGCATTCCAGTACTTGAAATGGTAAGCGATACTGTGCCTTTACTATGCTCACTCACTGGTGATCATGCACTAAATGGGGAATACATCTATCTGAACTTTGGGAGGAGGTTCAGACTCCCTTGGTGCAAATATAATCGTTTCAAAAAATCCTTTATACCTCATTCAATCAAGCTACTGAATAAACCGGGAATAAGAGAGATTGAGTGGGACAAAATGGACCTCTGCAGCTGGTGTTGGAACTGCTGGTGGGGATGGAAGCTAGGGTAAAAGTTGGGAGGGGGATATGTAGACATGAATGTATCCCTGTTTTTATTATTTTTATGTTAATTATGGAATGGATGTAACCTAGTTATTTATTGCAGGGTGAAGGTGTGGTTGGTTGTAGGACGGTGTGTGTGTGTGTGTGTGTGTGTGTGTGTGGGGTTACTGAGCTGTGTGTGTGTGCGGTGTCTGGGGGGGAGGGGCAGTGGGTTAGGACATCCAGATTTAGAGTTTACTTGAGCTACATTATTAACTGCACATTGAATGTGTGAAACTTGCTGATGTAACATGTTACATTCAAGGGTTCATTGGGCTAAATGTGGTTAAAATCATTGACCTGGGTTTACAAAGCTGGGCAATGTTGGGCACTTGTTTCAGACTATTGAAAGGAAGGAGTATGAGAATGTAACACAATGCTTAACATGAAAAATAAAACCCTTCATGAACCAACTGTGTATTTGGCCCCAAACTAGTGGCATACCCTTCAAGTTTCTGCACATTGGTCAAACACAATTTCAGCGTTCTGTGCACCTGTTCCATTTTTTCTAACAAGAAGTACACTTGTTACATTACATTTAGCTGACACTTTAATCCAGAGTGACTTGAAAGAGGTCATAGAGCATGAACTACTATTTGGCGGCAAATCACTGCTGAAAACCTGGGTCTGTGAAGGAGGGGAATGGACTTACTTTTCATTGTAGGTGGTGTGGTGTTTTATACTCCCTCTTGCCCTCTGGCTTTTCACTTGCTATGTGGACTCTGTATGAGCATTGGTAGTCAGTCAAGAGACAAAATAAATGTTTCCCAAATCATTTACAGGACTTTGGTCCATATATTCTCGCTAGCTTAGCAACATTCTTCCTCTGAGGATATGTAAAACAAAATAAAAAATGAATAATAAGATATTTTACACACCCAGGTCAACAATTTTAAGTGTTACCCCTAAATAGTTGCCTGCCCTTTTAAAGATGCACTGTTTAGGATTGTTCCCAGATTAGTTATTGTGACTATGCTGCTCATTGAAACTACTACTACCTAATGTACTGCACAGCCATGGAGAAGATTAATCTTTCATGATTGAATGGTGTAATATTCCCAGCCATAGTGAATACTCTGTCTGAAATTGATGGTTATGGTAAGCATGTAAGCAGGTGGGGGTTGGGCGTGTCGAGCAATGTTGCCATCGAAACCCAAGTTTTTGTTTGTCCAGTTAAATAGTTGGCGTAAAGGGCAGAATGAATCCTCGTGCATTTCCTCCCGACAATTATATGTTCTCATATACTGTTTTATGGACATGCATGGCTCTGCTGTCAAGTGTTTACCTACAAGTACAATGTTGTAACATAACTCCATGAAATAACTTTCATTTGAAACCTCTCCCACTTGCTACCGCTTCATGGGACAAAGTTCAGTTTTAGTTACAATCCAGTTCCACATATTCCAAATGACCTGGTTTTACCTGTCCAATTCAGCCTGGTGATTCGATGGTGGAATGATCACATGGTTGAATTAGACAGGTAAAACAAGGCCATTTGGAATGTGTGGCCCTAGATTGTAACTGAAACTGAACTTTTTCCCATCACTACGTTTCATTAGCATATCTTTCAGCCGAGCCCAACTTTCCCGCCCGCTCGCCTCGCTTGTCTACGTCACCAGCCTCTGCTTCCTTGTCGCTTCCCAACGGAAAAAGAAATGGAACGTCTCGCCTGCACAATGGGTTAGAGAGTTAACATTCTTTTTACTTTACTTTTGCAGATGCTGTTGCTCAGGCACATCCAGGTGCGAGGATGGGGGAGATCCGGATGTCGCTAAATAAAAGAATCTGTGAACTGCTTCACCAAGAGAAAAAGAAGTCCATGGACAGGCCTATGAGCCCTCTTGTTGACCTTGAGTGACTGAGGCTGCGGGCGGTCTGCCCCTGAATTCACCTTCACTTTTTTTTTTTTTTTTAAATATATCTGAAGGTGTGTGTGTGTGTGCGCGCGGGTGTGTGTGTGTGTGTGTGTGGGCGCGGGCACGCGTATGTGTTTGTGTGTGTGCGCGTGTGTGTGCACGCGTGCATGTGTGCCAGTGCTTTATGTGAGGTGTTTCGCTTACTGGCCACAGCCACAGTTTTTTGTTTTGTTTTGTTTTTGTTTTATTTGTTTGTTTGTTTTTCTAGAATATTTCTGCATTTACATTGAGTACAAGTTACTGGCCAAAGTGGGAGACTGAAATTGTTACTGGCCACAAGCAAGTTTCACCAGCATTTGGCCTGTTGGCGGGTGTCGTTGTCAAGTCGTGGTTTGTGTGCGTTTCCCTGCCTGTCTGCCCCTCTGTCTCTGCATGTGTGAGCGGTGGTGTTAAAGGGTCGGTTGGTGTCATGTTTTTAATAAACCAATGTCAACAGTTGAATGAATTGAATAGATGTTTGGTCATTGTTGTAATTACATTACTTCATAAATGCCTTGTATAAAGTACGTTACAGTATATTGTGTAGTGTAATACAATACATAAGTCAATATATGATTTAATTAATAAGCCATATACTATGGGATATAATCCAATATATGCAACAGTATACTTTACAGTATAATGCAATACATAAATCAATATATGATTCATCAATAAGCCATATATTATGGGATATAATTCAATATATGCAGTAATATACTGTACAGTATAATGCAATACATTAATCAATATATGATTCATCAATAAGCCATATATTATGGGTATAATTCAATATATGCCGTAATATACTGTACAGTATAATGCAATACATAAATCAATATATGATTCATCAATAAGCCATATACTATGGGGTATAATTCAATATATGCAACAATATATTGTACAGTATAATACAATACATAAATCAATATATGATTTATCAATAAGTCATATACTATATGGGATATAATTCCATATATCCAACAATATATTTCACAGTATAATGCAATACATAAGTCAATATACGAAAACGGCAATAATGTCTATATTCTCGTATACCGCAAAATATATCACTTTATATTGTGCAATATACTGCTGTACAATATAAAATGATATATTGGCAAACAATATATTGTAGTATATTATAATATATTTTCATTTCATATATTCAAAAATATATTTTCCTTCCGTAAGGGACTGGATAACCTGTCGCGCCACGACATGTCACAAAAGGCTGTGCAGTCCCGTGCACTGCACTGCACTGCACTGCTGTAACCCACCCCTCCCCCACAGACAAACATTCATGTTCTGAAAAGTTCAACACGTTCTGAACATTTTAGCCGCTTTGCATTAAGTTTTCGAGCAGACACTTGTCCACGGTGACGCAACATCGAAAGAGAAACGCTGTTCACAACCTAACTGAATAAAGATTTCATTTAAAAAAAAAACACAGCATTTCTATGAAAATGTGCTGGGTGACCACACTGCCTATGCCTATCCAGATGCACGTATAGCAACAACGAGAAAGAGAGGGAGAGACGGAGAGAGAGAGCGATTAGCGCGTATCTGTGTGTGTGTGTGTGTGTGTGTGTGTGTGTGTGTGTGTGTGTGTGTGTCGGGGAACATTTGAAGTGGAAAAAAACACCCTCCCCCACTTCAGCATCAGATGTTGGTGGTCTACAAGTCAATATGCTTACTATCTTGTAGCCCAGTCATGAAGTTCATAAAGCCATCGGTAGCCTATAGGCCAAGTTATCCAAAATCCCTCCGCAAATTTCTGCATTGCCTGAGTTCATAGGCTAAAACAACTTTATTTAGGCCTGACTTATTTAGCTCACTTTATTAGCCTTATTTAGGCCTATTATCGTATTTAGCCTTTAACGTGGGCCTATTTTACAAAATATCGAAAGAAGGAAAAGACACGACAGACAAGTTGAGGCTTACTGATCGTAGCCTATTACAGCAAATCGAACATGCGCTTTAAGAACACTAGCCTGAGGGCAAACATCTTCTTGGCACTATTGAGATAACCAGGCCATGCAGGAATTCAACTACCTGGGCCCACACTAAAATACTGACAGACTACAATTGCTTGGATCTTCAATGGGTTTCGTGCGTCCGGGGGGATGGGTGGTGATGGCACGCTTGATGTGTTTTTCCCCACCCCATGCATGCACGCGGACACACAGGGTCGGGACATTCACCCAATGAATGACTGAGTGCGGCTAAATATGCCTGTTGCATATCGTAGCCTAATTATTCACACATCACGTCAAGTCACAAATTAGTAGTCTCTTGCAGTTGACCTATGCCAAATTAACGTCCTCCCTGTAAGGCTGCACTAATTCAAACAGGTAGAGGAGTCGGCTTAGCCTATAGCCAAAGTCTATAAAATGTAGCCTATTTTTTGTAATTTCCAATTATCTAGGCTATGTTTACGATAATGATTTGTTGCGCTACGACGGTGCTCAAGACAAGTTGGAACATAGTCATCTCAAGTGCTCCCATTTTATTTTGATCCTGCTTTAAGTCAATGGGCGAGAGGGACGGATGAAACGGGTGTTTCATTCGTCCCGACAGTGTCTACTGACACTTAAATCCCTTTTGCCTGTAAACCTGACAACTTTTACTTTTCATACTTTCGGATATGTTAAAGTTTTCGAGTAAATCGCAGTGTTTCATTCGTCCCGAGTTTCATGAGTCCCTGCTCTCCCCTACTGCCTAAACTGTTACAGTTTAAATGCGTCCTCTCCAAACAGTGTGTATACATATGTGTGTGTGTGTGTGTGTGTGTGTGTGTGTGTGTGTGGGCGAGAGAGGGAGAGAGAGAGTGCGAGGGAGAGAGGCGCTTAATTCCCCGCAGAAAGAGCAAGGCGATGTCTCCAAATATTAGACAAATGCATCTTATTTTAGTTAAGTAGACATCAGGGATGTATTTTGCTTAATAGCAACGCCGACCTGATTGGTTCATATTGCTCTGAATAGCCACAGAAGGCTAGGCTATATTTTAATGGGTTTACGCGCGCGAGGTCATCTAACTGTGGTCACAGTCGCCAGGTGCTATTATGAGAGGAAAACTATAGCACGTTGGCAAACATTAAAGTCAGTTTAAGCCATGCATATGATGAACCAGTTTTCTTGTTTGAAAAAAACACACTGCCGTGCCGTGTGCGAGTGCTGTGCAACTTCACCCCTAACGTTTAACCTAGACTAGCGAGTGCAGTGTTGTAAATCACGTGGAATAAGTGCAGCGATTACCTGCGTAGCCTACTTAATTATGGAAGTGAGTGTCATTTGGACTGCCTATGGAATCAAGCCTACTGTCACCAAGCTCTTCCTGTCTCCCCAGCCTCGCAATGGATGGACATCTGGCCACCGCTCCTCCGCCTCCTTCGGAACGGATGACTGTGGGGGGGATCTCCAATGAAATTTGGAATTTCGGACTTGTATAGATTTGGGGTGCCCCGGGACTCTTTTAGATTTCTGTTAGTTAATAAATATTATTTTAAAACTCAATATTTGTGTCTTGGCGTAGGCCTATTTGTGGTGTACAGTACTCTCCAGGGTATTTGGTAACAAGGAGAGGTGTCGCTGGAAAAATGCGCACTTTCTCACCTGCGACACATAACCCGACAGTTGGTTACACTTAATTTGAGCACGAAAACAGCAATATCAGTCGCTTGCTAATTTTTGCCAATGTGACAACATTAAATTCATTAGGGAAGTGTAGGTTAGGTTATCGCCCCAGCTGTTGGCGATGTGTGATAAATAGCCAACGCTTACACGCTCAAACGAAGCGCTGTTAGGTTAGGCCTACTGCGGTGAGGTGTATTGCACTCTCAGTAATTTTTACCAAACGAAAAAAGTATCCACAGCCAGACAACAAGTCTGAAGTTGCAATATTAGACGTTTCAAATCTTGCCATGCGATAATCGGTATGGCTTCTGGCTACACTCAATTTGCATTTTGTCAGAGCTCCGAAGGCGGAGGGGTGTTATTACGCTTCGAAGGGAAATATTTTCCGATAGTCACGTGTGGACAATACATTATCCCGCTTATTATACGGCTTTTACCAACATTAGAAAGCATAAATAGTTAACCAGTAGTTTAAAATAACATGTTTATTGCCATTTTATAGCTTGCGCAAAGAAAGATAGTTCGTGGAACGCTCATAATTTAAAAAGGTTACCAAGCAACAGAGTTTGGCTACTTTCTAACTTGTTACAGCCACCTTGCGCTTCAAACTGTTTGCAGGCTGCCTCGTTCACTGCGCGATATCTAGCCTACTAAACTCGGGTTCATAACAGGAATATTTCTATCTAATCGGCGACAGTAGGCCTATTTCAGAAAAAGCATAGCAACCCAAGCACTGCTGTGCGCCCTGACCATCATTATCGATCCTGCTACATGCGGAGCACTGTGCGCCACATGAGGGGAATTGGAAACTGTCAACGAACTCCTCACTTGTATATTAATATGCCGTCAGCATCGTAAAATATTCCATATGGTAATAAACATTTTGGACGTCCAAGCTCACACGGGAGCGCTGCAATAGGTAAGCTGTAGGCCAGAGAGAGAGAGAGAGAGAGAGAGAGAGAGAGAGAGAGAGAGACTACCACGTGGTAAAGCGTATAGCGAGCGCTCCCAAGTGCCACCCGGCGGTTGTTTGGGTACACTGCAGCTAGGCCCGGTACGTACCGAGGTGGATGACGTGGCATTACCTCGGTAAAGGGTGTGCATTGTAGGGGGACCGACTGTAAGTGCCTTTTCAGAAAATAATCTTAATTGATTTTTATTTAATACAAAGCTATCAAAATTGCATATTTTTTATTTTATGTATGTAATATAACTATGTATATGTATTATAAAGTACATGAATGTAAACCAAACCAACAACAGGATTCTCTAAAAATATAGAAGTGCAGGTCTTCAGAAATGGAGTTAAGGGGTTTTGCATCTGAACTCTTCATTTGGAACCTGTACAGTACTGTGACAACTACAGATCATGTTCCTCTCTATGGAATTTTAGTACAGGGCGGGAATCAATTTTGCTCCAGAATTATTTCACACACACACAAAAAAAATCTGCAACTTAAATTATTTTATCAAACTTACTTTTCTTTTCAACAGATGTTTAATGAACTTACTCTATGAACATTTTGAAATAAAAAATAACTAATAATCAAACTATTGTTCAACATGCTCTCTACCAACCTCAGGCTGCACCAGCACCTGCTGAAAATGTACCACTGGCCCCGAAACAGTGGCATTCACCAGCGATGTCATCAGACCAGGACCCAACAGTGAACAGCATCTGTCTATGAATGACAGCCTTCCTGACTGGAGAGAACAGGGGAGAGGGGAGAGAGAGGGAGAGAGAGAGAGAGAGAGAGAGAGAGAGAGAGAGAGAGAGAGAGAGAGAGAGAGAGAGACAGAGAGAGAGAGAGAGAGAGAGAGAGAGAGAGAGAGAGAGAGAGAGAGAGAGACACACACACACACACAGAGACAGATACAACCATAAGAAACGGAGAGAATGTTTTTTTTTTTTTTGGTCTATGTGTCATTATCACAAAAACCTATATTTCAGAATGGGACTCCAATAAGACAGAAAACAGAAATAGAAACAGCTGAAGAGCCAGTGTGTACACAGTTGCCAAACAAACAATGTAGTATATCATTAACTGTTGTGTAATTAAGCTACATATTTAGCTTGCCTGCTGTTTCTGAACATTGTATCCTGATAAATAGTAATTTTGCCATCAGCATTTCCACTCCACATTGCCTTTTGTTGTTCTGATAATAATACTGATTGCAATGATTATAGCAATTAGAATCTTGATGTATCACAATTAGGCCTATTATTCTTTTTTTTCTTTCTTTAATTCAGCAAAATCACTAAGCTTGCCACTTTTATACTAATGTATGTAGCTTTGATGTTATGGTCTGTGCATAACTTACCTTTGCCTCCAAGTTCTTCTGTAATCTGTGCAGTCCTCTCCTCCTCTGTTTCTCTCTCTCTCTCTCTCTCTCTCTCTCTCTCTCTTTCTCTCTCTCGCTCTTCCTGAGCGGCTGCCGTTACTGTAAGGTTCACTGTGCCTCTCCTGCCTCAGGAGATATTATGAGAGGTAGAAGTCCAAGCTGAGGCTATCCGTACGCACGGATACTCTCCCTTTGTCCCATTCTGGAGCGAGACGCGTATGCGAGTGTGAGCGTCGTGTCTCCAAAGGCAACAGCGAACAGTCCATCTCCATGGTCCTACTGCAGGCAGGAGTGTGTTTACAAAACAGAACAGAGTGCTGCAGGGAGCTCTCACTTTGTGTGAGTGTGTGTGTGCGAGAGAGAGAGAGAGAGAGAGAGAGAGAGAGAGAGAGAGAGAGAGAGAGAGAGAGAGAGAGAGAGAGAGAGAGAGAGAGAGTTTTTTCAGTCTCCTGAACACAGTGGAAAACAGTCAGGGTGCAAGTCAATCGGTTTGGATCTCTCCATCCCTACTGTCTCTCCTCATCTCTCTTTCTCTTTCTCTCTCTCTCTCTCACTCTACTCCCTCCCTCAGGGATCATCCCACCCTTCCTCTCTATCTTTCTTTCTCTCTGTCTCTCTTCTGCTGCCGTCTCTCCATCAGGTGCTGCTTGCTGTGCAGCCATATGGCAGCCGTGCAGGCCGAGAGGAAAGATGGACACAGAGAGAGAGAGTAGAAAGAAAGAATGGGAGAACACGCCAGACGTAACCAAGGCCCTGCCAACAACACCTACTTTAGAAATGTTAAGTCACACCACGCTGTGTCAACTCTTGGACTGATGACGTAGCCCTGGTTCTCCTCAGAGGGGAAGATACCGCACACGCTTGCCCATCCAGTGCTGAATTTTATTAAACAAACAACGTTTCGGCCAGTGTGGCCTTTCTCAAGTTTTAATAAAATTCAGCATTGGATGGACAAGATGTGTGCGTTCGGTCTCTTCCCCTCTGAAGTGAACAAGTACCTCCTCTAAAAGTAGCCCTGGTTCTATCATGGCCCATTCCGATTTAGAAGTAGGCCTACTTGTACAAATGCACCTTTAAGGATGCGAATGCAATTGACTGCATGACTGATCGATAACGAGTGGATAGTGGGTTATTGATTATGGCAAAGAAAGCATAACCGGAATTGGAACATGTATTGATTGCTACAGGCGTAGAGTGCTTTCCAATATGCGGCCTCCCGTCTTTCACTTGTGCTTGTGGCCTCGAATCGCCTCCTCACCCCACCTCCGTGGAGAAAACAATAAATTTTCCCCGCCGTCTGCCTAGCCACAACAACTTTTGGGGGACTGTTTTTCACACGCCATCCCGATTGCATATGAGAAAATAACATTAGAATTGTGCTTTTCCAAGATATGTAATTAATTGTCTGTCGTTGGTGACGTTATCATGAGGTCACACAAGTAGGCACATGAGCAAGGAGGAGGACGGAAGTCGGCATATTGGAATCCACCCACAGTATAGTAGGTGCCGTGGTGTTCTGGGAAGCACTGGACCTCCGATTGATCCGGCAAACAGCGGCTGAAGCACTGGAGTAAGCTGTTTAGAGGGCGCAGCCAGGGAAAAACAAGAAATCATATCGAAACAAAGATTATCTTGTTGCTTTGTTTATTTAACTTTTCTATATTGCTTTTCCACCATGGTAAATGGGTTTAAATAACCACCACAAGTCAGATGACGACAAGACAAGCTGCTTATGCGTAAATGATTAGGCTGGGATCAGGACCTTGGTCTTACTGCATGACTGGACCCTTGTTGCTGTCTGTCAGATTAGCGCATTGGTAAAGGTTGAGCATGGCAATGGGAAGGGAAGGAATGGGATGGGATGGGATGGGATGGGAGCAGGACCGCTGACAGGTTTGGCCAGGCCCGGGACAAAGACAACTGAAAGGGCCCCAAACCCAATGCATACAATGTAGTGAGGATCCGATTCTGGGCTACCTCTGTCCCTGGGCCCAGAAAAAGTGACGCCTTTGTCTCCCCCCTGTCGGCTTCCCTGGATGGGAGGATGAATATGTAGAGATAAAACAAGAAGGGAGGGAGGGAGGGAGAAGCGGGTGGATGATGCTGAATTTGGGCCAGAGCCCAGGTGTGCGGCGCCAGGCCGGCAGGTATAAATAGTGAGGCTAGAGAGCTCCTGTAGGCCCCTCACTGGCCTGGCTCTCCATGCCCAGACTGGCACCCTATAAATAGCGCCACTTCCTGTGTGGGCGGGGTCAGGGTGAGGTGGAGAGGATGTGATTGGCCACAGATGCCCAAGAATAGAACTTGGGGCCCCATGAAGTACGCATTTCACATTACGCAAGGCAATACTATTACACCATAATTTTTTTTAAATTATTATTCGTGGACCTTTATTTCTCTATTTGAGATGGGAAAGCACTGGGAGCAAGCATTTGGAGGAATGGACTGCAGGACGGGGGAGGATCGTGATATGACCTCATTGCAGAATCAAACACGGGACCCGGCGTTACAACAATACGATTGAAAGACAGCCAAGGCCGCAATACTATTACAGTATATAATTAGTATATATCATTATACACAGTATGATACTCGTGTCAGGCCCGGGGGTGTGCTTGAAGGTGATATGCATGCTTTTGTACAGCAAAATGCACAAGTACTGTTGTGCTGTGTTGTCCGTCTCCGGCTCTCTCCATTCTCACAGTGCATTTCTGAGCTCATTATCATGCTCACTGGCAAAGGCTGAAGGACAGCAGAGTAGTCATAGCAACTGCACAAGAGCTGTTTGTGTGAGAAATGAACGGAAAACAATGAAGAGTGATGATCTCAACTGTATTGAGAGGCAATGTTGAGTGTTTTATTTTTTTAATGACTCTCACAGATGGTTAATATTCATACATGTATACACACAAATACAAGGTACGGACAGCAACCAGACTTGCTACTGCTAATGAACAAAAGCATGTACATAAGTTTAAATCAGAGTATTCCATCAACATGGTTAAGTGCAAAAGTTGGATAAATCAACCTACAGAAAGTGGTAACCCTGCTAATTGATAGCCTGTGGTCGCCATTTAGTTTAGTAAGGAAGACCCTCTTTCCAATCAGCACTTCCATGTTAACTTCACCTAGGGTGCATTCCAATATGCTGACTCCCGTATTCGGCCTGGGCTTGCTGCCTCACGTTTCGCTGATGATCCGCCTCCATGGAGAAAACAATTAGGCCTACATCTTCCCTTTTGGGGGACTGTTCTTCATTCACCAAATCATTTGCAAATGGGAAAACGACATTAGAAGTGAGCTTTTGCGTGATATTGAAATACAATTCTGTTGTTGGTGACGTCATCACGAGACCACAAGGAGGCGAGCGAGCAAGGGAGGATGGGAGTCTGCATATTGGAATCCACCCCTACACTAGTTTCTTATGGAACCCGTCTCCGTGGAATAGCCTCCCTAGCCAGTCGTCTAGTAAAGGATGTAGTAGCCATTTATACTCCAAACTCTGACCTTGATTCCACATGTTTATGTTTCATTAGTCATTTCATCATCTGGACATGCATGGATATACATTGAATTTGTTGTTGGTGGTAAGTATTTGTTTAAAAGGTAATACTTGTGAATGCACTGCTTGAGTTCTGGAAATGAACTACTAAAAAAATTACACAGTGCAGTTCAGGCAGTTCTGAGGGCAAAAGGGGATTCAACCCAGCAATAGATAGATGTTCCTAATGAAGAGGTCGGTGAGTCTACATTCCTACGGCACTTCAGAGTCACAAGATAAGTGCAAACACTGGACCTAAAGAATACAATAAATAAATAAGTTAAACCGTGAAACCCCACTGAAATATAAAAGGCCTTTAAGACCTTTCTAAGATCTTTATGACCACTTAGTTCACATACTGTAGTAAGGCCGTCTGCCTTTGCACAATGCAGAGCAAGGTCACAGTGAGTTTCCAGAGAAATATTACAGCTGTCATTTCATCAGCAAATTATGTACAATGAAAAAGTTTATAGAATTCATCCCGTGTTGATCACCAAAGGTATGTTCAGCTAGAACAAATTTATTGCAGATTTGTCAGGATAAGTCCCATCAATGTCTGTTGAAAGTGGCTAGGTAGAAAGTGTTGAAAGTATGGTTCTAAATACTCGGAGCATTCCGATGTCAAGAAAAAGAGATTGAAACATTTAAACACACTTTGACGGATGGCTTGCGATTTCTTCTCCGAAGGAGTGTGAAGAAGCATGTTCGTGGTAAGTGAAGGCCATAAAGGTGAAGCTAGGGTTTAGGCAATCCAACAGCAAGACCAACGATAAGTGCAACAATGGCAAGAAGAACCAGGACGATTATAGCAAGTATAATTGATTTCTGTCAGAAACAAAAAAAGAACACACACATTCAAGATGGGTTAGAGAATCGTGAATAACTCAGAAGGGGAAATATGTCAAAATATTATAATTATATTTTAATATAATGTCAAAGAATTTCACATGTTCACATTGAGAAGTTCCATTCAAGAGAGATTTGGCAATGGTTTATTTCATGTGTTACAATTCTTTAAAAACTTTTTTTAAAAGAAAACACATAAAAACGGCAAAGTGCATAAAGTCATTCATTTCACAACAATGTCCAATTTCATCGACACAATTTCACAGCATTTCCATATTCTTTTTAAAAATAAGCACCAAAGAGTATACTGTACAATACATTTGAAACCAACATCACTGTCCCAATAAAGATAGCTCAATGCTTGTTATCGTCTCTGCTCCTATTCCTGCTACTCCTGAAAGGGCTGGGGAGGAGAAACCAAGGGAAGAGGAACTTGGGGAAGATCCTTACCCTGCGAGCGCGCCTCTGATAGCGCACCGCTTTTTTGGTCTCAGTCTTGGCAGTGGTCACGTAGTCCACAGCATTGCTCACATTGGTCTCTATGTTGTTCACCATCTCCCCCTAGTGGAAAGAAGTGGGAGGGGGAAAAAAAAAGTCAGAAGATTTCACAACAGTGTCCATTTCAAATGAGTAGCTCCCGGCCTCCCCTTTTGCTTGCAGCTTTGCTGTTTTTTGCTGACATCCTGCATCTATGGACAAAACAATTAAGTTTCCCCTGCGGTCAGCCTGGGTAGAGCGACTTTTGGGGGCGCTTTTCCCCATTCAACATCCTGATTGCAAATGAGGAAATGAGCTTTGATGAAACGTCCATCCTTAATGAAGTCCAGTGTTGCATCACCAGTTCACAAGCAAAAAGGAGATGATGTGAGGTTCTAGATGTGAATTGGACCCCAAATGATGGGAATGTTCAAATCTTAAAATGTCTTGTTTCAGAAATGTAAAAAAGTGTCTACATTTTACTTGACATGTTGACGGTGAGACTTCCATCTTCATCAGAGGGTCACATGGATGTTGAAGTGTGAAGTGCTTTAACACAGTTGATGAAGTCAGAAGTCTCCCCGTCGAAACATGTCAGGTAACAGATAAACACTTTCACATGTCTGAAACTAAAGAAACTTCGAGATTTGATATAACTCAGACATAATGAACGTCATATATCTATGAAACGAAAGTGATGGGGATAAAGAAGAAAATTCAGAAGACACCGCACACTGCAGTCTTCTGAATTTTCTTCATTGTTCACCTTCTCCTGCCCCACACCTGCACCTGCATTGCTGAGGGCTTGTGAACAAGGACTCCCTTGAACTTTGAAAGTGATGGGGAGGTTTTTGCTAAGAGGTCTGCTTCACCTGGGTCTCTACTAGTACGGCCATCATCAAGAACCTCTCGTGCAGCTCCTTGATGCTAGCCTCTAGCATGAGGATGTCCTGATGTCGTGACTCGATCGCGTTCATGTCCTGTTGCGTTATCTGGGTCTCCTCAAGGAGCTGTGGGAGCATAACAAGTCAATCAACTCCTTCATATCCAATCAACTCAATTCATACTGTATGCCCTCAATACTCAAACCTTTTGTTATTATATTCAACTTCCTGTACAACAAAATGTCTTCATATGTCCAAATTACTTTCAACAGATGGTTGTACAGTACAGTATATAGGCTAGCCCTTTTCATGATTATTCATGGATGCATGAGCATTTGGAATGACAAGACTGACATGTTTTAACAATGAAGAAACATCTGGCCATGACTTGAGAGGGTACTTGCATTAGATGTAAAGACAGCAAGGTGTCCTTCACTTTGCAGCATCTCTTCCAGTTCTTCATCTGTAGTCGGTCGGCCCGCTGAAGTTTAAGAAAATGTTTCTAGCTTGAAAGATGACTACACAGTGTTAAGAAGCATTATTAAATTACGAGGATTCATAAATGAGTCAAATATTGCAAAATGGCAAAGCCTAAAGCTAGACATGCCCGAGTAGCTTCTCATATACATGCATTATTGGATATGTACTCCACAGGTCTTGAAATTCAAATGAAACTCAGTCAGTTAAGAGAATGGGAGCACTAGTCTGTCATGATTTAAAACTATTTCAGCGTGATATGAAATTACATGAGAAAGGTTTGATTCCTTCTTCCATCTACTTTCTGTCGAAGTCCCACCCCAGTTTTTGGGAGCCTGAAGTCTTATGGAGGGACTGACGTGACGGAGGTGTTCCCGCACAGTTCGTCCTCCTCGGGGCCGCGAAGTCACCACCTCGTCAACGCATCGCTTTTGGCAACGGGAGGCACGGTACGAAACCAATGAGCTAAAGGGCCGGTCCGATAGCCCAGCGCTACCACACTGTATTGAGCCTTAGGGAGGTAGGTTTACTAACGTTCCACGCCACACTCTGCTAGGTGGCCTGTGCTACACTGACAGAAAATGACTATCCTCTAGTCCAAGCAACATTTCATAGGTGCCACCTACTATATTTGGGAAAGCTTTGATCGTGTGCAGGAATGAATGTGTGTACCCATCAGACCAAATAGGCATTTGTGAAGTCAGGCACACAGCACATTTTTTTCCGTGCCAAAGGGTATCTGGCAACATTCTCTTGCCTCTATAGAAATGTGAAGGACCACCTGGGAAAGTTCAACTCCCGTTGCCATTGTGACACAGCACTCCACAGCACACAAGTGTTCACTGCACACAACTAAACTGCATTTGTGCCTCACCTGTGCAAGTGCATGTACAAATGCATCAAGGGCACAAAAGTAACAGGTGCATCATGACACATGAAGGGGATAGACCGAGTCACACACAAACATTTCTGAACACGTTATCCAAACAGTAGGCTATACATAGGAGGCCTATTACAAAGCTGGTTCAGGATAAGTTACGGTTAAGTTAAGAGGTAAATCTCCTAATAGAAGAGCCTGAAGTCCTCATTTTCTTAAAAGCTCTTGTATTAGTTGATTTACCTCTCAACTTAATCCTGAACGAGCTTTGTAGAATAGGCCCAGGTTTTTTGTTTACAAACATTTGTGTTGTGAAGATTGGCAATATACTGGCAGCCAACCATGTGAGCTCATTTTTTGACTGACAGGAGTTTCCAACAATCAGAGGTTGAACAGTATACAGTCAGTGTCACGCAGCCAGGAATTGTTTACAAACTGTAAACCCATGTATGGTACCTTGGTACTTCACTGCTCAGCCTAGTGCATTTCTATCATACAACTATTCAAGACTTCAACTATTCATTAGCCATTTCATTTCAGGAGAATACATCAGGCATATTGTTTGTCATCACCCAGGCAGTGCTTGCAAATTCACCATTTTCTGTTTGGAAAGAACAAAGCAATGTTTGAGAAGGGGAAATCTGATCCCTTGTCTGCTTCCAAAAGGTTAAATCATTGTGTACGAATCATTTCCCTTAACTATGTCTTTTCCTATGTTCTTGACCGTGTGAGTCATTGCAGACTTGGGTAGTCGGAAGTAGTGGGAAGCCAGTTTTATATTGGTATGTACAATCAACATTTAACATGCAAATGTGATGCATCTGAAAAATGTCCCTTGTGGTCAAAGCCACTTTGAAACATAGACAAATGGCCTCATGTGTCACAAGGCATATTTATTGTTGTTAAGTTACAGATACATCCTGTTTAAGAAGCTGGTTCAGGGGTTAAACAGGTAAATTATCTAATAAAAGAGCCTCCTCTTGGCTCTTAAGAAAATGAGGACTCCGGGCTCCTCTATTAGATGATTTACCTCTTAAGTTACTCCTGAACCAGCTTCTTATGGTGCATTCCAGTCCCAAATCATTCTAGTAGGAGATCGCACTTATCCAACCTCCTACTACGAAAAACGCTCTGGAACGCCAGTCAAAGTGGGAGCTCCAACTTTCGAGGTCCGGGTGACTCGCACTACTCCCACCTCAACAAATCGAAGTCGGATAATAATGGCGGCGCCCATGGAGCCGTTATTTAAAATGTCAATAAATAGTGAAACTCACTAAATAGTGACACATGATATTGTGTCAACATAAATGTAACATATGACAGAGTAATAACTATTATGGCTTTTTTGGCTCGTATCAAAACATCTCGCTAAAGTCAGCTGAACCGCGGCGGTTGCCATGGATGTAGAACTTCCACTTCAACTGTCAGGAACGGCAGCTGAAATATCCAGGTAGGATAAGTGCGATCTCCTACTAGGATGACTTGGGACTGGAATGCACCATTAGTATAGGCATAAGGACAGAGGAAAGGACACAAGGTTGGAGAATTGGTTTAGGGCTCCTTGTTCTCTCCCAGGCAGGAACGGCGGCAAGCAGACAAGGGAGCGTCCTCTGTCTCCCAGGAGAAAGTGAATACCACAGATCACATGACCAGAAAACAAACAAAACAAAACAAAGCGGTTGGTTGGTTGCCTGTTGCTCATGTGTTGCGTCTCCACGGCAACAGGCTATAGAACTACAGGTGTCTCCTGTTGCCCCCCATCTGCTCCCAGGTGAGACATACAGTAGTGGCACACGGCTCCTCCCACTGGACAAACAGACACACACTCCCCTGCTGTGCCACCTATCCTCCCTCATTTAAAATGATTTAACACTGATTTTCCAGTCAATCTAAGGCAGGGGTATTCAATTAAATGTTAATGAGGGCCAGTTTTTCATATTCCTCCGAGCAAAGGGGCCGAACTATACATATGTATTGCTGACTGTCAATTACAAAAAAACGGGAGACTTGAAGGAGGCGGGGAGTCTGGGGGTCCTCCCCCAGAAAGTTTTGCATTCCTTAGATGTAATTTCCTGCATTTTAATATCCCTTGTATTCCCGTTTCAGCTCAATACAGAACTCGTACTTTTATCTCCAAATTCCGAAAAACGATTCTGTATTTCAAGGAGCTTGTGGGGGGCTAGAACCTTGCCGTCCAAGGGCCCGGGTTGGGGGGGGGAAGAAAGAAAGAAAGAAAGAAAGAAAGAAAGAAAGAAAGAAAGAAAGAAAGAAAAAAAAAACACCAATGTGTTACTCACTGATCTCGAGTTGTCTCTGGATAAGGCCTTTGTTCTTATCCCTGAAAGCCACCAGGGCCTCACTGTAACTGGTCATGACCTTCACAAACCGGCCGGACAGCATAGAGTGCTATAGCAAGAGACAGAAACAGAACAAGTGGGGGGAGAGATGTGATTACTCTCAAGATAGACATATTTCCATTTGTAAATAAAGAAGATGAAGGGCAGACGGAGGGGAAAGGGGCTGGTCAATATAGAGAAATGGGCTTCCAAAGATTTAATGACATGCAACCATTTATACATTTAGGGTATTTTCACCCAATGATAAACACATCAGAGATGTTGATAAACAGTGAAAATCAATATATGGACACTTCAGCTTTATGAAAGAAATTGAAATGCTTTGTGCCTACACAGGGGTGCATTTCTCGAAAGTTGTTAGCAGTTAGCAACTTGGGTAGTTGTTAATGGGAAATGGCATTGCAATCAACAAAATTTCTAACATAGTTAGCAACTACACTTTCAAGAAATACACCCCAGAGGCAGGCTTATACTGTGCGCCTAGTTGAGCACTCCAGTGACCTGACCTGGGCCTTCTGAATACGATAGCCGACAGAGGTAGTATTGCCGTTCTCATCCTCCGGCAACGACTTCTGAATATCTGCACACAAAGATACGACAGGTTAGAGGAGGAGGTACTGAAACTCTGATCATTCAAAATAATTTAAATGGCTGCTACAGTGATAGGTGTACCGTAAAAATGACTGGTATCGCAAAATTAAGATTTGAATTAGGTTTATTCCAAAAATTACTTAATATAACTTTTGATAAAAAGCCAACATTCATGACTAAAAATATATATTGCTTCAATATCGACATTGCCGCAGGCCATCATGATATCGAGTTTCCTCATTTTTCCTGATACTGTGCGGCTCTACTGCTGCTTCAATCCCTTGCAAAGTTATGTGGTATAACTATAAGTTGTGTTCCCTCAAACAGCAACACATCATGATGTCCAAGAGGAGGCAAGATGATATTTGCAAAGAAATACACGGATTAAGGGATATTCAGGCTGCAATGTTGGTAATGACCTGTGTCTACTGGGGAAGTCCTAACCTTCTGTACACTTTGCAAGTAGGGTTGCCAACTGTCCTTTGAAGCACTGAATCCTTCCATATGTAGAAATAAAAGTATGGTTCCCTATTGAGCCGAAACGGGACAGTATGTTTAAATGCAGAGAATTTAATCTAAAAAAATATAACATTTTATGGGGAAGAACCCAGACCCACAATGAAGTGTCCCGTGTTTTTTCACTGATAGTTGACAACCCTATTTGCAAGTAAAATATTAAAGTAATCCTTTAGACAAGTGGGCCAGTGAAAAGAGGGGAAACTATTCTAACAGCCAGAATGCGACAACCAATGGGGAAAGAAGTGACAACCAATGGGGAATGAAGTGACAACCAATGGGGAATGAAGAGACCACCAATGGAGAAAGAAGTGATGAAGATCTACCACAGCAACTTGGCACTTTGAGAGTTAGATTTTAAGTTGACGAGAACTGTATCAGTTACTTCAGCCAGACAGGGCTGAGCAGATACTGTAGTTCAGGTACAGCACACAGTTAACTTGTAAATGAAGTTTCCAAGCAGGGTTGCTTACGTTTCAGCTGACTCTGAACTGAGCTTGCATGCCTCCTAATCTCGTTGCTGAGCTTGTCCAGCTCCTGTCTAGACTCTGCAAAATAAAGCAATAGACAGTGAAGTGCAGTTTATAGACGTCAGTCAGTATTATGCCTCTTTTCCACTGCCGGTTTTCTGGTAGGCCTACAACACAGCGCGACTCGGCCGCCACTTTTTGCCCTTTGATTGAGCTGTGTGGTGCCCAACTGAGAAGCAAAAAGTGGCAGCCAAGTCACATGACTTGACCTGTCAAATGACAACACTGTAGGCCAGTCCATGCTTGATCCGTTGCAAAATCTGACGTTAAAATTTATGCGAAGCAAGAAATTGTATGTCACATACCTATTCAGAAATCTTACGAGATAGAGATGGACTCACTTTGCTCAGGGTTGGCAGCTGACAGGATGGTATTGTGAACCCTCTTCAGTTCATCAACCAGACAAGATATTTTTTCTATGCTCTTCTGAATCTCTCCCACCTGTCCACAAACAGTAGGCATATTGTGAAACATTTGTCATGGCCAAACTTACAAAAATCCCAAGCTGTTTTAAAGGTGCACTGTGTAGGATGGTGGCAGGAGTAGGTATTGCAACTATGCTGCTTATTCAGAAACTGGGCTGTCTACTGCCAAATTCTATCTTTTAATGGATATTCAGTAAATAATGAACTAATATTTACTAGTATGACCAAAGTACAATTGGTTTTGCAGCTAAGAATGTCCATTTCTGGAAATTCAAAATAGCAGACAATGGAGAACATCCCCCTTTTCATGTATTAAACGTGTAATGTTCCCAATCATAATGAATACCAAGAATTTGATGGTGGTGGTAGGTGTTCATTTAAAAAATAACAGTGCATGGGCAGCATGAATGCTGGAAATAAACTACTCAATATTACACAGTGCACCTTTAATACATTAGGCTATGTTCAAACAAATCTGTAGGCTACAATGTGTTCTGCTTCATAGAAACAATACAGAGGGGTATAGCTTTACCTTTTTAAAGAAGTCATCCATATATGTTGCGTTTTCGTCTGTGGTAGGGACATCCTTTGGCACATTATTGTTCTAGGTAAAGACAGGCAGACATAGTAAATGTCCTGTAAATGTCCTTATTAGACGAATTACGCTGGCCAATAAATCAAGCTCACACTAAGAATTAGTTAAGTGAATAATAAATTAGGCCTAATTTTCTCAGAGATGTAGGCTAGGCTGGTTAGGAAAAGAAATGGAAGTGATTGAAACTGTTAGGCCTAAATTATGGCGGCTGGTAACAAAAAATGTGGTTCACAAAACCAATGTTTCAGAATATGTCCGTAACATTTCCTGTTGCCTGTGCCTGATGTTTTACACTCAGCAATCGTGGAAAAAGCATGCTTGTGCCTACAGGCTTATAAATTAAACGACCCAACCAATGCATTTAATTATCTCATCATCTTGAATATTCGTATGGCAGCGTCGAAACAACAGGTGAGAAAATAGAATTGTGACGGTAACTCACCAAATAAAGCTCGGCCAAACGGTCCTTCATGGCGATAGCTGTTCCGAGTAGCAAAACAATACCAACATGCGAGCTCGTGCACTTTATAATCCGCCTAACCGCGCCATTATTGTAGGCTATGATGATCAAACGAACAGCGTCAGTCACTCCAAGAATCAAGAGTGAAAGTCGTCGTCAGCTGGCGGGAGGAAACGACACACCTGCCAGATCAGGTAACTTGAGAGGAAGAAACCAGTTGCGCATTGCCAGCCGCTGTATAATAGAGTGGCCTCCAACACGTTTGATAGGCTTGTCCGACAAGCTGTAGTGAGAGCACAAAACGTCGAGGCATAATTAAAATAGTCAAATATTCTGTCAACTAGAGGGCCTACGCGTAAAAGACTAAACTATTCTAATAGTGCCAGGAATCCAGTTGTCTTTCCCTATTTTGGGCAACAGATGGCAATGTTGTTTACCACCCGACCTTCATCAAACAGGCCTAGTAGTGGTAGATTGATGCAGAATGCTGTGATGAAGAGAAGGAGGGATCCCACTGCTGTCAGTAGTGTGTGTGTGTGTGTGTGTGTGTGTGTGTGTGCGCGTGCGTGTGTGTGTGTGTTTGTGTGTATGTGTGTGTATCATAGTTTCTTCATGAAGGTGGGGCATCAGCAAAATGCAAGTCCGTAATCAATAGTCCTTAAGCACGACTCCTGGAATATGGAATATGGATAATAACCTGTACTAACGACATATAGTGACTTGAAAGTGAAAGTCTAACTGGGATACTCCAACTCCCATTGTCATTGTGACACAGTACTCCACTGCACACAAGTGAACACTGCACAACGAAATTATATTTATGCCTCACCCATGCAAGGGGCAGCCCTCAATGGTGCCCGAAAGGGAGCAGTGCAGTGGGATGGTAGTGGTAACATGCTCAGGGTACCTCAGTCATGGAGGAGGATGGGGGAGCCAGGGCTGGACTGGCCATCTGGCATACCGGGCATTACATTTCTTAAAACAGAGGACCACGAGGGTGCAGGGCCCACCGGTGATTCAGTTCTGCACCGCTAATTATGAGGGGCCCCTTTAAGCCAAAAGTGCTCGGGCCCTATTTCTCCCCCAGTATGGCCCTGATTACTCCCCCCACCAACCTTGTGGGTCGAGAGACGCACCGGCAACCGTTGGGCTACAATTCTGACGCCCTAAGCGCTTAACCATGCCGAGGGTACATCATGACAATTCAGTTAGCCTGCCCTGAACCTAACTGGACCCAGAGAGCACCATGATATCATTTGGGATGGGAGCCAAAAATGATTTTCTTTCACAGGCAACATCATTTCTAAAAGCAGCCCTGCAGATTCACAGACTTGGCTGATATCCAAAGCTTTGAAGAATGGCTCTCGGGTCAACTTCAAATTGAATGTTTTAGCACTTTGTCTATGTCCAAAATGTTTGTAGACTTACTCACTAGACAGTGCACTAGATTAGACAACACCTCACTGACAGTGTGCCCCAAGACACAGATCTGAACATCTGTGAATGTCCTCGCTTATCAGATGTTTAACCATTATTCCCAACATTATAAACTCCTGACATTCTGATGAAATATTGGGAATCAATGGCTTGGGTCTCTCTCTCTCTCTCTCTCTCTCTCTCTCTCTCTCTCTCTCTCTCTCTCTCTCTCTCTCTCTCTCTCTCCTCTCTCTCTCTCTCTCTCTCTCTCCTCTCTCTCTCTCTCTCTCTCTCTCTCTCTCTCTCTCTCTCTCTCTCTCTCTCTCTCTCTCTCTCTCTCTCTCCCCCCCTACCACAAAAAAACATGCCACTGATTTAGATCCTAAACACATGGTGTGAGGTATGAATAGTAGTCACTCAGTATGCATTGAGCACCTAGGTAGATCAGCATAATTTCTCAAGGTTTAGGTATGCATTGCACAAGGTGAATGCTGCGTCAAACACATGTGTATTGGAGCCCAGGGTTGAAAACATTCAGAAATGTTTACTATTGGGAATAATAAAGCTGCCTCCAGCATCAGTGACTAGCAGACCTCTCTCTCTCTCTCTCTCTCTCTCTCTCTCTCTCTCTCTCTCTCTCTCTCTCTCTCTCTCTCTCTCTCTCTCTCTCTCTCTCTCTCTCTCTCTCTCTCTCTCTCTCTCTCTCTCTCTCTCTCTCTCTTCCTTGCATAACAATACAAACAGCCATGGAGAAGACTCCTGAGGCACACCAGGTGCTCTTTAAACTGCACTGGATATGTTTTAATAAAAAAGCAGCATCTATAATGGGCATTTTTAAAACTCATAATTTTTAAAACTCATATCTCAAAGGGGCTAAACATGCAATCAGACAGTATTAAAGTCCATTGACTATTCTCTTTGTTCCCAGAGTGCTCTCTACGTAGAGTAGGCCTTTTGTACAAAAAAGCTTTTTTTGAAGTTGGTAGATCACAAGTGGGCTTATTTGCTGTAGACATCCAAGGTGCCCATCGCTTTAAATACTGTCAGCCTAATATTTCTTATGAGAAATCTATAGCTCACTGGAAGTTCACAGAGGATAGTTGGAAGCAATGCATCACCCACTGAGGCACAGGGGAAAAAAGCATTGAATGCCTCCATCTTGTGGCCACTGCCTGAAAACACATCTTACGTTCATACAAGCATACAATGTACACAAATGATATAAAATCTGCAGAAAATATATGCCGAGAAGCTGACAGGAGAAAGGGGTCAGTTGTCCCAGGCCAAGGGAGAGATTGGGTCAAATATTGGGTACATACTGTACACTGTATGAATTGGATGGGGCGCCCTTTCAGATGACTTTGCCCAGGGCCTGGCAAAAGGTAGCGGCCTGTCAGCGGCCCTAAGGATATGTCCCACACATAATGTAAAGCACAAAACAGAAAATCTTTGATACTGATAATTATTTTTTTTTAAAGTCAATTAAATAATTTCCTTGCTAGTATGACCATTAAATTGTCAGAGTTGGTATATTTTAAGTAGACAAATAAAGACTGTCCTAGTAACATCAATCGTCAGCCAAGAATATTTTAGCCCTTAAAGATTAGAAAAAAAAACAGATTGGTACTTTAATTATGACGCCTACTAAGTCCGTTATTTCCTTCTGCTTATTTTGTCCTCCTCTGTGTCCAGTATTTCAAGGACGTTTCAGCAAGACTCATTACACATGAATGGCCTCCAACTTCTCCACTGTGAAACACGCATGCCCCCTGTGGTCTACTGCAAAAGCATGGACGATTCAAGTCGAATTGAAGATGGAAGAAACAGAGACACAGATAAGTAATTCTCACCTTACCATCTTAGCAAAACCACTCTCAAACTTCATGTTGAGATGACAGTTGAGAATGTAACCAGAATGCAGATAACAGCTGAGTGATAACAAGTCAACAGGTCAACTTTTTCTCCAGTTTCCCAAACTTTTCACAATGTTGGTACTACTGTGAAAATCACATTTTTCCATCTCATTCCCTTTATGGAGATTCAAAAATACAGCACAATTTATAGTCACATGAATTTGGCACAAGATTGTTCAAAATTGATCATTTCAAGCACTTTTAAAGAAAGTTTCCTACCCTTAACTACACCAGAGACCATGAGACAGCCATGTTCCGAAAGAAATTAATAATAGTTAGAGGTACGCTATTATTATTAGACTGAAATACCATTGAGTTGAATCAGAGGTTTGAGTTATTGGGAAGTCACTCTAAAAACCGAAACGTTCTTCAAGAGCAGGGCTGCCGCTAGACATAAGCAGAGGAAGCAGAGTGCTTAGGTCCTTAACCATTTTGCCCCCAAAATTGGGGCTTCCTAAATTGAGGTGGAGTAAAAAACGTACTATCATTATTATTATTTAATTATGAGGGGGGGCACTTGACCAGTTATGCTTAGGGCCTCCAAAACCTTAGCAGCGGCCCTGTTCAAGAGAAGCATTGAAGAGAGAGAGAGAGAGAGAGAGAGAGAGAGAGAGAGAGAGAGAGAGAGAGAGAGAGAGAGAGAGAGAGAGAGAGAGAGAGAGAGAGAGAGACTGTTCCCCTCGTGGCCTTGCAACCAAATGCTTCAGTAACAGTAGAGTAAAGAGAGAGAGAGAGACGGAGAGAAAGTGATTAAACAGAGAATGAGAGCATAAAATGAAGAGAAATGCAGATGAATATAGACTGACTGGCATATACCGTAGACATACACACAGATAGACAGGCAGTAAATTGGATGTTCTTTTTTAAACCAAACGCTTCCATTCAAAGTTGATGTTTGATTTAAACTTAATATAAAGGAATGAGATTTAGTTTTTTCAAATTATTGAAGGAGAATGATGGCACATCACATTCTTCTTAATTTCACACATTGATACATTCTGTTAGCACTTTCTGCTATGAACAAGGATAGATTTCATACACTGTGGGTTATGCAATTACTGATGAAAGTGTTGAAAGTATGTCATGAACTGCATAAATATGAGATCCTGCAGTGTTACTGACTTTAAAACAAAAGGAGAGGATATTGTGGAAAGTTTCATCATTTATTCAAACGTTGTGTTTTATCTTGGTTTTACTCACAGGAGGCTGCCTCTGTTATTCCACTGCTGCCTTCTTTAAGAGGTGCTCTCAGGTCAGAGCACCAGTGTGTGTGTGTGTGTGTGTGTGTGTGTGTGTGTGTGTGTGTGTGTGTGTGTGTGTGTGTGTGTGTGTGCGTGGGAGCGTGCGTGCGTGCGTGCGTGCGTGCGTGTGTGTGTATGTGTGTGTGTGTTTGTGTGTGTTAGCTTGTCCGTACGTGCATGCGTGCATGCATACATGCGTGAGAGAGAGAGAGAGAGAGAGAGAGAGAGAGAGAGAGAGAGAGAGAGAGAGAGAGAGAGAGAGAGAGAGAATACATCTAATCTCTAAAACAAACAGTCTTTGTATTATTGAGGAGATCTATGCTGAATCTTTATTACCTCCTAGGTGGTCACCAAATGATGAAATCACTTCAAAATTGATTAATTTCATGTCATTGCACTATTTTGTTAATTATTTCAGTGTTGGCATTGCGAAGGGGGGCGGGGGGGGGGGGGGGGTGTTGGCCTTTATTATTACAGGACAGTATGACAGTAGACAGGAAATTATTGGGAGAGAGAGATGGACAGGGTCGGGAAATTACCCCGACTCGAACCGGGGTCCTCGTGGGCATGCAAGCCCAAATATGGGGGGCTTAGCGCGCTATGCCACAGTGGCCCTCTACAGTACACATCATACCACAGTTCTCTCTTTCCAAACTGCAATCCAAACTCAGCTCTTAAAAACCCCCCCAAAAAAACAAAAACAAATTACATTTCACACGTTGCCTGTTTTGAACTCATGGACACTTTTCTTGCCTGTCATTTGTTTTGTTTTTTTCTCCGTCACACCAGCAGAATGGGAATGATTAGCAGACATAACAAAAACTGTCAAAGTGCTAAAAGAGAATTGAGAACAGCAATTTAACTGAAACTGGAACTTTTGATGAAAAAAGTCAGTTTACTGGAAGAAAATGCATCCATCCTTCTCCTGCACAAGTCTGGTAAAAGCACTAGATGCAATATTACTATATGCAACACACACACATACACACACACACACACACACACACACACACACACACACACACACACACACACACACACACACACACACACACACACACACACTGTGTAGCGCTCTGTGTCTGAGTTTGTTGCCAATCTGCAAGGCCTGCCTGCTGCAACATTAGTCCCCTGCTGTGAGGCCTGCATATCTGCTTTCAAGCATCACATAAACAACAGCAGCTTCAATACATCTATGTTGTCCTGAAGGGCCACACATTTCTCATCTTCTTTACCCGAGAGGGGGGAATTGATGACTGTGAAGATTGTCCTGAAAGCTTCAGAAGCAGAAATAAATATCTTACTTCAACCATGGCAGTGAATATACTCTTTTTAACATGCATATACAAGTACATGTACAAAGTCACACACACACACACACACACACACACACACACACACACACACACACACACACACACACACACACACACACACACACACACACACACACGCACACACGCACACACATACACACACAAACATTTTGGCAACATATGACAAATATACATTTTGCTTGGCCACTCAAGATTGGAAAAACATATTTCCAGAAAAGCAGAGCTTTCCATTCCCCCAAACAAAATGCATACACAAAAACTCTAATATAGATGATGGCTGTTGAATACGTATCAGCACTGCAGTTGTCCAGGGAGTAAAGGCTGTTATGGGCTGTCATGTGATTCCGAGGGATGAGGAGGGGACAGATGACATCTGTGCTGCCGATGCCAGAAAACACTATTACTGCAACAACCACAAGCCAATAACATTGGTGTAATTGTGTGTAATTGCAGCTAAATGGTTGAACATGGCCAAGCACTGTACACAAACAGTTCTATTTGCCACTGGCAAAAACGCAGAGAAGAGAAGATTGGTTTAACTTAATTGTAAACGCCATTGGAATGCAAAAGCTGTGATCCGTATTTATGAGTTGTCCAAGTTCCCAGAGTATTCCCGGAGTGTCTTACCAATCTGCAGTTTAACTCATTGGGCCTCTGCGCTTGTCAGTGGGAGGGCAGGACTGGCCATCTGGCATACCGGGCATTTCCCGGTGGGCCCTGCACCCTTGTGGGCCCCTATTTTCAGAAATGTAAAAAAAAATAAAAAAAATATAGAAAAAACAGGTGCAGGGCCCACCAGTGATTCAATTCTCTGCCGGTAATTATGAGGGGCCCCTTTAAGCCAAAAGTGCCCGGGCCCTATGTTTCTCCTCCAGCCCTAGTCAGTGATATAGAACCTATTTGCATTCACACCCAATATAATACATTACAACGGAGAGAGGCACATGTCTGATGAGAAAAATAATGTTTCCTGTTGTCTTTTTGCTGTGTGTCTATTTAGTGTTTTGAATGATCAGTTACCTCATTGTGCTTCAGGCTTTTTGTGGTTCTGAATAAAATACATGGTAGGGCCTAATGGACGTCTGGTATAGCAGGGATAATAAAAACAAAACACGGAGAAAGCTTGAAGTCAAGAAAGGAGTTGTTTTTTGTATTTAATATAGAGGACAATTATGTTGACTAATAATAATTATAATAGAGGCTAATAATCGAATAAACGTAGCCTAGATAAAACGGTTTACTCAAAGAAACAAGTGTCCAGGTGCTGGTGATGTGCAGTCAAAGTAATCCAATGTATCCCCCCTTTCCATAGATAAAACAGTTATTGTTGTGTAATTTACCACACACAATTGCATGCATTTACTGAGATACAGGCCATCATTATTTCCTGTAAAGACATATTGTAAATAGGTTAAAATTTGCTGAGGAAAGAATTTATGACACATTTGCACACTTGCTGGGGTTATGTACTCCATTTTAATATAAATAGAATGTGATTATAGTTCATCATCTAACAATGAATGTGCTTCATCTGTTCAAAATGAATGTTATAGTCTATAGCTTAGATAACCCTCAGATTCAACCTTTCACAAGGTGTCTCTCAAGATCTTACCAATGATTGGCTCTTAGACAGTAATACAGGTGCACGGCTTTTCACAGGTAGGGCCTAAGGCTTGGAACTGATACAAAATTGCTGGTTTAGCGTCCCAGGGATTTAATCAAATGGAAAAGAGATCTATTCTACGCACAAGCTTGCAAGCCTCTTGCCACTTATGCAGGAGGCTGAGATAGCGGGGTACTCAAGAAACAGACGTTATTTTGGATGAGGACGATACTTCTGGCTATCTGCCAGTCACTCCTTAGCCTACAATCTCTCCATCAAACCCACTGAGGATCTCTATTCATGTCTCAGCATTTCATTCAGATTAAACACACCTGCTCATATTACACTAATATGTGTTTGGCCAAAACCCCTGAAGGTTTTCACATAGGCCTATCTGTAATATATTCACAACTGTAATTAAGTCAGCCTTTATACTCCAATGGCAAACATCTACTCGCTGCAAGGGGGTTATAGAAGACTGTGCACACACAGACCTTGTGAAAGGAGAACTATGGTGGATATTTTCCAACGCGCCCTTGAAATGCAGCTTGCCTCTCTCAACTGATTTTCATCAAACTCCCTTCTGAGTGAGCTCTGAACCCATGCCCGCATATCTCATTGACTCCGCTGCCAAAGTGGAACCTTTTGCGAAAGCTTAAACACATTTCAGAAAGTACAAAACAATCCTCATTTTTTTGTTTGCTTTTCCTTGATGTTGGCGTGCAGCCTGCCTGCCACTGTGTTCTCACTAAAGCTATTTGTTAGGTCTACCCCATCATCAAGGGCAAGGTGGGTAAGGCTTTACTGAGTGCAAACAGAAAAAAAGCATGAAGGATATCAAGGCTAACCCTGCAGAAGGCCTGTACTGAGGCCAAAACATGTTTAATAATGAAAATACCAACTAGCTTAAGATAATTAAAAGCTTTTTTGAGAGAGATGAAAGGTTGCCTTGGATATCCTTCATGCTTTAGTTCAATTTCACCCAAACAGCACTTTCACCCTAGAACTACATAGCCCTCCGACTTTCTTTTGTTTGGTTCACACAAAAATCATTTGACTTTTGACATTTTTTTTTTCTTAATCTATATAGAATGTATAGAATGTAAATGTTATATGGACCGTTGTGGCTGATTAACTGTATGAGCATTAGCAAAATCATACAGTTGCATCTAAGTTACTAAGTCTAAAGATGTTTTCACAAATACTGTTAGAGCTAACAGACTAGCTGAAAACAGGCATTCAATTTTGGGCAAAACACATAGGCTACTGGTGTACAGGCAAGTCTCCCACCATTCAAATAGAGCTATAGAGTGGAAATTTACCCCTCAAAGGAAATGAAAGAGCCAGCAATATATGTTCATATTCATAAACATATATAAAATATTTAGTCCTACTTTCAGAGAACCAATGTTTTTACTGTCTCAGTGGAAGAAAGATTAGAGTGAAAGAAAGTTTCCCTAATCCACACATAAGCACACACGCAGGCAGACCAGTGTTATTAGCCACTGTATGACATTCAATAAAAAAGGACAGAATAGTAAACAACATATTGCCCAATCTCCTGACAATTACTCCATCACTGGACAGAAAAAATGGAGACCGGAGTCGTTGTAGAGTCTGTGATGTGATCTTAAAATGTAGATGGAGCCGCAGAGTAGAGACATGAAAGCCATTCATCTGCCAGGGGTACCTCCATGTCACAGTAACTGGAGATATGACACTGAAACAAACAGACAGAAAACAAAAATCCTGATGGAATTCTTAATACATGTCTTCGTGAACTTCACTTAACATATTGTAGTATGTTGGTTTATAGGAGAAATGATCACTCAAAGATCACGCTGTCTGATTAAATCCATACTATTGCATAAAGGTGCACCGTGTAAAAGTTTTACTGATTTATTTCCAGAATTCATGCTACTCATAATACCCATTCACAAATGTTACCCTTCGCATGAATACTTACCACCACCATCAAATTTTGAGTATGCATTATGACTGGGAAAATTGCCCTTTTCATACACGAAAAGGGGGATCTTCTCCATAGTCCGCCATTTTGAAATTCCAAACATTTTTAGCTGCAAAACTTACTGTACTTTAGTCATACTAGTAAATATTGGTTTATTATTTAGTAAATATTCATAAAAAGATAAAATTTGGCAATTGGCACCACCATTTCAATGGACAGCATATGCAATACCTAGATGGCCACCATCTTACACAGTGCACCTTTACAGGTAAGTGATTGGTTCTACCTCCAAACCAGTTACTGTTCAGCGCCCACTAACATAATTCACGAAAGATTACTCATTGTAGTTATTGTCCCATGTAAACTCCCATATAATCAGATACATGGTAATCACCACACATCATATACCGTACCTGTGACACAATCAGCCTTTCAAGCCAATAGCTAATCTGTAGGCATTCAGATGGTTAATGATGTGAGAAGTGAGTGTGGACATTCAAATTCAAAAATGGTCTTCCATTATACAGCCACTCTGTACAATATTTCATTCACAGCTGTAGGGCTCATAATGTTTAACTGCTCCATTATCAAAATGATCAAATGGAGGAGGGCTCGTGGCCAGGTTGAACAGAAATCGGACCCAAAGTGTGAATAATTGTTTTTTTTTCACAATGCACAATGCATGATAATTGATCCGCTCTTTCTGAAGTCAGTCCAGCCTACACCAATGTAGGCCTATGTGTGCATGCACATTAGAGAGAGAGAGAGAGAGAGAGAGAGAGAGAGAGAGAGAGAGAGAGAGAGAGAGAGGCAAACAGACAGACAGACAGACAGACAGACAGACAGACAGACAGACAGACAGACAGACAGACAGACAGACAGACAGACAGACAGACAGACAGACAATCTATGGAGACAAACAGCAGCACTTATCGTTTGTTGCAGTAGCAGGGAAAAACCTGTTGGGGGCAGTGTAGCTCTGGGCATTTTGCCCTGCTGAAAGGAGGGAGCGAGACGAGCTCCTCTACAGTACCTTCTATGCAGGGTGCCAGTTCACACAGTTCACACAGTTCTTCTTACAAGAGTCCAGTGGATTGGAGAAGCGGGTGCAAATGTGGACTAGGTATTCAGGCTGCTGTCCTGGGGTGCATTCCAATATGTGGACTCCCGTCCTCCACTTGTGCTTGTTGACTCATGTTTTGCTGATGCCTCACCTCAGTAGAGAAAACAATAAAGTTTCCCCGCTGTCAGCCTAGCCACAGTAACTTTTGGGGGACAGTTCTTCATTCACCATCCTGATTGCAAATGGGAAAATTACATTAGAATTGTGATTTTGCAAGATATTGAATTAATTTCCTGTCGTCAGTGACGTCATCATGAGGTCACAAGAAGGCTATTGAGCAAGGGAGGACGGGCGAGAGTCTGCATATTGGAATCCACCCCTACTACAACAAATTTTTCCAAGTGGTATTCTTCCTGGTTTTGTCTTGCTCTCCTCACTAGGCTACCCCAGCTTGTCTCCCCCCACCATCTCTCCCCCTCCCTGACATTCTCAATACTAACAGTAACAGCGTTTCTAGCTCCAGTGCAGGTAAGATTGACTCAGAGCGGAAAGAGGTAGAACTAGTGTTTATTTCTTTGCATAAATCACCAGTGGTTGCTTACTACACAGTGGATGATGAAGTAAGTTCATGTTGGTTTTATAGTCACATTGCCTCCATCCTTTTTTATATATATTTTTTACCAGTGCCAGGACATCCTTTACACTGGATGCCTCATTCTCATCCTTAGCCACACTGTTCCATCGCTACTATAATAACCATAGTGTGAGGAAGACGAGGGCAAGCAAAGTTTTATCTTTCCTGTTTACACATGATGTCTTGAACTTTGACCATGTGTCACGGCCGTTACTATGTTTGCTGTTTTTGCTGCTACTGCTACTGCTATTGTATACATGAGTTCTAAATTTTTGTTTTCTCCTGACTGTGCGAAACTAGCTGTGCACAACTCAAACTCTGATGGTTTGAAACCGCTGTCTGTCAAAAAAATTGCTCATGTGGTTGGCTGCCAGTGTCTTGCCCCTCCTCACAACACCGTGTTGATGAACAAAAAAAACCCATCTATACAGATTGTTATTGTGTTGGTTAGGGCTAAATTCTGTAAGTGTGGGCTACTTGCCTTTTTTCAGATCATGACTATACGATTGCGTCACCAGGCATAAGTGAGGTGAAGAGATGACAGGCGTAAGGGTGTCTTACTCTTTTTACTTTACTCTTTCTTACTCTCTCTATCACACACACACACACACACACACACACACACACACACACACACACACACACACACACACACACACACACACACACACACACACACACACACACACACACACACACACACACACACACACACACACACACACACACACATGCACACACTTAGCGTGCAAAGCCAGTAAGCAAAACAGACAGTGACTTAATGAGCAAGTAAGTTACATCCTCATATAACCTAGTATCTTGTCACTAAAAATCTTAATACTGACAATGTTTTGCCTCTGGGCCTGACTGACATCAATATGATGTGGGTGCTGTTTGGAACACAAATAAGGGGTTAGAAAAGCACACAGTCAAGTCATGTTGATTACTCCAGCCTATATCTTAACTTGCATTAAGGCATTGCCATTGGCATACATGGAATCAGTGTTGAAACTGTGCAGCAATGCTGATAATAATCCAATTACTGAAGTTTACATATTGATGAAGCACTCTCCTCCTCCATGTCATCCTCCCACACAAGTGGATTAATGAGCCTTGTTTGTTATGACTGTTAGCCTATGTGACGAGAACATAACATACAAGGTTGTCATGGTGACAAAAACATAACAAGGTCGCTATGGCCCCCGGGGAATCTTGAATTTCAGGTCAATCTACTGTCTTCTGTGACTTTGCATGTTTTGGATCAGTTCCAACAGAAGGCTGATTAAGCTGAAGAAGATACTGCATGAGGGGCAGCAGAGAGACTGTTATACTCTATTGATCAGGGATGGGCAACTGGAGGCCTGATTCTCATTGACTTTCAAATCTCTTTGAGACTTGGTCTGACCAAGAGCATAACAATTAATGTTCCCCAAATGGCATGGTTGACCCGCCTCCTTAGGTTTGCTACTGGTTGACTATGTCCAACAAAGTGGGTGGTGTTCCTGTTTTTTCTGGAGATCAGAAACAATATTTACATTGCTCTTGACCTGACTAGAAGCAACCCCAATGGTGTTGCGTCACTAGGAGGGTGTGGGCTGGCTACGGGGGCCACATGCGACCCGGCTCCTCACTTAGTGTGGCTCTTAAACATAACATAATTAAAGAAAGAAAGAAATATTGACCAGATTTTTCAAGACACTACTAAAATTAATCCATTGTAATTATACTGTTGGCAGACAGAGAACACACCCATTCCTTCCGAATCAAACCAACATTTTCTAGGAGAATGTCTAATACTGTACTTCCCAGTTGAATTGTGATGTGTGATGTGTGTGTCACTGAGTGAATTACATAAGGAAATCTGGATGTTACAAGAATCTTTCTCTTTCTCTCTCTCTCTCTCTCTCTCGCTCTCTCTCTCTCTCTCTCTCTCTCTCTCTCTCTCTCTCTCTCTCTCTCTCTCTGCTCCCTCTGTGGTGTGTGTACTGTAGGCTATGTGAGGGTTTGACTCCTCTGAAACAGGCAAAATATTAAGTGTGTGTGTGTGTGTGTGTGTGTGTGTGTGTGTGTGTGTGTGTGTGTGTGCGTGCGTGCGTGTGTGCGTGCGTGCGTGCGTGCGTGCGTGCGTGCGTGCGTGCGTGCGTGCGTGCGTGCGTGCGTGCGTGCGTGCATGTGTGCGTGCGTGCGTGCGTGCGTGCGTGCGTGTGTCTATTCAAAATTGCAGATTTACATGGGCCGGATCCATCCATTGATGTATATGTAGGCCTATATGTAAATCCTAAAGTCCTAAAGGATACTAGGAAATTGACCTGGACCTTCACATCCCATTTATTCTGAATCAATTATTTTATTTATTTGGAGTTTATTTAGCCGAGACAATACAGTGCACATTATTACAATCATGACAAGGCAAGGCCATGACACAGCTTGCAGATGAGAATACATAAAAGGTTTATAGCTATTGCAACTTCAGTCCCTGATCAGGCTAACTATTCTAATAAAATGCACAAATCACCTAAAATATTATTGTTGTATTTTGTCCCCTAATTACACATTTAATTATGTACTATTTATTCATCTACTTGACATTTCTGTAGTTCCTTGTCTGTCCCTTGATTATACACATGCAGGGCCGCTGACAGCTTTGGCTGGGCCCAGGACAAAAGCATTCCAAAGGGCCCCCTACCCAATACATATAATGTAGAATGCCAATTCTGGGCCCCTTATCTTCCTGGGCCCGGGACAACATACCCCTTTGTCCTCCCATGTCGGCGAGCCTGCATGCATGGCAATTGGGAGGGAAGAAAGGTCAAAAGACAGGAGGACTATGGGGCGACACTACTCAGAATGTCAAGTGCATTTTTATCCTCGTAAGCGAGAACTAATTTTGGTGAAATTATTCCTAGGAGAAGAGAGGAAGAGTGCAAAGTCTCCCAGTCACAAAACGCTCATTAGTATGGCGGGGATGGATGCCATTTGCAGTTAGGCTGTTTTTTTTCTACAAGTCAGCTGCGGAGAGTAATTTGGGTGTGAAAGAGACTGAATAAGATAGTGATAAGTAGACTACGGGGAATATGTGGAACCACCTCATTTTAGGAATGAATTCTCTCTGTCTGTCTGTCTGTCTGTCTGTCTCACTCTCTCTCTCACACACACACGCACACACAGACACACACACACACACACACACACACACACACACACACACACACACACACACACACACACACACACCACACACACACACACACACACACACACACACACGCATGCGCGCGCACACACACACACACACACACACACGCACGCACGTGTGTGTGTGTGTGTGTGTGTGTCTGTGGTGCTGAGAGAGAGAGAGAGAGAGAGAGAGAGAGAGAGAGAGAGAGAGAGAGAGAGAGAGAGAGAGAGAGAGAGAGAGAGAGAGAGATTATTTTTTTGTTTGAATTCCCTGAAACCTACACTTTTCATTCCCCAGCTTTATGTACAATTTTGCTCTGAGCCAAGTGGTAAAGAGAGTCTCTAATGTAGGAGGTAGGAGGGGGCACTTTATTGTTTACACTTTGTAGAAAAGAAAGGGAAAGTCTTAATTTGTGCATAGCTCTGGAGCATGCAAGAAATGATCCTCACTGTACATAACCAAATGTATAGGACTGTTCTCAAATATGCTTTGAAAACGTCAAACTTAGAATCAGAATTAAATGAAAGTGCAATGTAAATTTGATGGAACTATTTAAATGAAACAAATTAAAAAGAAGAGTGCCGGTGTGTGGTATTTTACATATTAATACTCCATCTGAAATGTTTGTTAATCCATGAGGTGAGATGAGGTCCTGGCAGCACCTGTGGATCTGGCATCAGCCCAAAAACCTTATTGACACCACTTCCAGCTTTAGATGATATCACACACCGAGCAGGTAGGTTGCTCAGATTTAACATAAAAAACAACAAGACAGACAGTAAATCCAGCTTAGCTGTTTAAAACTGACAATGACGCTGAAGAAATATTTGATTTCTTTCTTCAACATCAACCTATATGGAAAAAAATTGACAAATTGTGCTTTCTCTCTCACATGTGACCACAAAGCAAATGGATTTGAGGAAATTAGTCACAGGCTCTAGGGTCCCTGTCATTTATGCACAAAGTCAACCCTGTCAACTCAGGTTAAACAAAGTATGAAATTGTTCCATAAATATTAATGAACTGCAACAGCAATGATTGCTGCCTGCCTGCACTGATGGCATCGCTACAGAGAAGGAGACAGAGTTTGAAGACGATTCTCAGTGGGATTTCACTTGATTTTAAGATGCTGTGATTAATTCTCCCTTTAAAACACAGTCGTGTGTTTAAGCCTGCCTTAATCGCTTGTAAAAGAAAGGTTATTCCAAATCTGACACATACATACACAGCTGTCATTTTGAGTGCTTCATGGATAAGTGAAAGAAAGTGGAAGCCCACCTGGGAAACTCCAATTCCCACTGTCATTGTGACGCAGCACCCCATAGCACACTAGTGTTCACTGCACACTGCACAGAACGAAATTTCATTTATGCCTAACCCGTGCAAAGGAGCAGGTACCATGCTCAGGGTACCTCAGTCATGGAAGATGATGGGGGAGAGCACTGGTTAATTACTCCCCCCACCAACCTGGCGGGTCGGGAGTCGAACTGACAACCTTTAGGCTACAAGTCTGACGCCTTAACCACTCACCCATGACTGCCCATAAACATGCACTTTGCACTAATGGAAGCTGTAGTCTGTGACCAGATCGCTAATACAAACTCCAGGAGATGATGACAATGACCAAGTACACATTAGAAAACATGTTAGGGTTTATTGTACAACTAGCACAATCTATCAAACTTCGTACTTTTACAATAGAGTACAATAGATTAAAATAAATTGTCGTTTTTCACTCTACCTACTGGTGCACTAAACTTCGATTGTCACAAAGAAGTCAAAATATATTTTGTCCAGCTAGTACCAAGAAAACATTTAGCTTAACATCAGGAGAATTCCCCTCCCTGTACTTCAAACGTCAAATGTTTTTTTCACACATCATTTGCAACTAAGTCTCCTGTACACTATTCCCTGAGCACTGAGGAGAGACTAAAATTGTCAATGCTTAATTTCCCTGAGCAAACTGACCTTTACCACTGACCTTTCACATGCCACATACACAGTATCATCTCTCTCTCTCTCTCTCTCTCTCTCTCTCTCTCTCTCTCTCTCTCTCTCTCTCTCTCTCTCTCTCTCTCTCTCTCTCTCTCTCTCTCTCTCTCTCTCTCTCTCTCTCTCTCTCTCACCCACTCACTCAACCATCTCTTGATATGTTCAGCTTGTGTTGTGTGTCAGTTGAGAGATACCTTGCATGGAGTTTTTAAATCCATATGTCACATTGCTTAGTTTGTGGAGCCACACAGAGGTGCCTGAGGAGCGCTATGACATTAATGTTGGTGATTAAGGAGCCACAGAAAGCTTTGCAGGGCAGAAATAAGACTCTGATAATGTTCATCATGTACGAAAAGGTACAATTATGTGGGTGCTCGGCTGGAAAATAGCTCAGAAGGAGGAATCAGAGGGAAGAAGAAATAAGGCCAAGATCACACAACCACACAGAGGCATTTATAATGCATGCTGAGCAGTGGTCACACACCACAACATGAGAAATGTGACCCATTGTCTTTTAGTGCTACAGAGTAGAGCTGGCCTGTGCCTCCGTGATTGCAGTCTTGCATGTGCCAATGACAAATGGGTGTGATTTGGAGGTGCGGTGACCATGGCTGGATTGACCATAGGACATACAGGGCATGTGCCCGGTGGACTGTTGATGATTTTGGCCTGGTCCTCCCCTCAGTGTAGTGGTTTCAGTCTTCGTGCCTCTACAGCAGACCTCTCCGAGTCAAATTTACATGTTTATTTTGGCTTTTGTGGTCAAAACAGCTTGTAGTAGATGAATAAAAATGTTGTCACAGGCTTCAATGACTCTCCCAATGCCCAATGGTGGACCGATCTTCGTTGAAAATGCCCGGTGTGATATTTTGCTCCAGTTCAGCTCTGGTGGTGTCCAGGACTCGGTCGGAGCGAGGCAGGAGCCTCATCCTTTACACCAGCCTGACAGAGCACCATGGAAACCTGATAAGACACAGAGCATGCCTGGGGGTTATCACCAAGACCACGTGGCAACACTCAGAGATGCACAGAGGGGGAGAACGGGGAGAGACACAACGAGATTGGGAGAGGGGGAAAGGGGCTCATCTCAATCCACATACATAGCTGGATTGGCCATAAGGCAAACAGGGCATTTGCCCGGTAGACTTTTAATTATTTTTTCTTGGCCCTCCCCTCAATGTAGTGATGCCAGTCAGCTGGCCTGTCCGAGTCAGATTTAAATAATAATTTAAGTCATTTTGCCTGTTGTGGTCAAAATGGCTCATAATAGATGACTAAAAATATTGTCGCAGGCTTCATTGTCTCTCTCAGTTGCCTATCAGACCGGTCTTGGCCAAAAATGCCCGGCCTGTTTTTTTGTCCAATAGGCCAGTCCTGTCCACATTTATGGTAAATGCATCAGTGCATCCAACCATTGTGCTGTCTACGTATCTCTGCACGTTATTGGTCTTTTATGGTGCCATTTCTCTCAATCTGGCCTCCCATAATTGTGCTTTTCTCTTCAGTCTTTCTTTATAAGTGCATATATTGCTCTTCGCTCCTTCTATTTTTCGAGGTTAACAGGGAAAACTGGAAAGGAGGATAAATGACGCCTCTCACCTCTGCATTCTAGAATCCCAGTAGATTCTGTACTAGCCTGCAGCAGAAGAGGACTGGGAAATCAAGGTGTGTGTGTGTGTGTGTGTGTGTGTGTGCACGTGCGTGCGTGTGCGTGCGTGAGTGAGCGCATGTGTCCGTGTGTGCGTGCGTGTGTTTGAGCGTGTGAGTTTCCACATGCGTCATATGCAGAGTCAGTCTACTGTATATATAGCCTACTGTGCAAATACAATTCAAGATCCGTACTGTGCTGTATGACAGCCTTTGCTTACTCCTGTCTGTAGAAATTTCTACTGAGGAGTCCACAAAAAGCACCAAGAGCCTACCCATGTTAACCCCTCACTTTTCCTTCCTCTCCCTGTCTTTCTCTCTCTCGGTCTCAGGATGACATCGTCTCGTAATTTCTCATGGTACACAGTTCTCCCGATGTCGCCCTGGGTCGCCTAATGTTGCGCAAACACGCTTCGTCATAGTGTATAGTAAATAATGCCTCCCGGCGGGATCTTGTAATTTGTTTGTTTGTATCCTCATTTCAGGGACATTTCAGGGGCTGATTGGCTGTACATTCATACAGCAATAAGGAGCTCTGTAAACTCACTGGTCTCACTTGCTGTGAGCTACTGGGATACGCAAAGGAATGCAAATAGTCCAAAAAGAGAACAGTAGGCTATAACGCAACAGATATGCAACAAAATGAAAAGCGGCAGCAGCCAAACTTGTTTATTTATTTTGATAGTTAAGTTATTCCTAGAAAACTGTAATAATGTGGCATTGAAATGCGGAATCATGGAGCTATTGTTATCTCAGTCATGGGGTGCTTAGACAAGCTGTTGCCATTTTTCTCCAGCTTCCCTCCTTCCTCCACTCCGCTCCAGCTGCCAGCATTTAGTCCCAGCCCCCTGCTTCATTACGGAGAGCATTGATTGATGCTATCGAGCTGGATTATTAGGGGTGTAAATAATAATCTAAAGGTATCGATGCGTCGACAACGGCCGACGATTTAAAATAATCTTATCGTCTTGTGGGGCATTCTTAAGTATCAAAAATGATCGAATCGCTGCCCCCTGGCCAATGCCCTAGCTCCATAACATAATAGAAGTAGAAAAGTAATTGGAAAAATCCAATCGAATCGAATGGAATCGTATCTTATTGTGGGGCATTCTTAAGTATTGAAAATAATCGAATCCCTGCTTTAAGAAATTGATACCGTATCGTGTCATCATGGAAGCTGTGATTTACACGCCTATTCTGTATGCGTTGGAGGAGGAGAAAAATATACCTCAAAGAAGTGTCGTGTTGGGCAGCAGTTTGCTAAAAAAATAAGTCAATCAGGCAATAGGAAGCAAGCAGACATGCTGGACAAATCAATCCCCTTAGTGGTAGTGATTGTGTGTTTCTTTTTTTAAATTTCGAACCCCATTGCCCAGGATGACATTCAGACAACAACCTGGCACCCTTGATAAACTGCATTTGATTTGACAATAATACTTTTTTGTCTCCACCAACCAAACAAGTACAAAACAAAAGGAGAGAAAAATTGTATTCCATTTGTCCCTGAGGAATGATAGCTATGTGCTTCCCCTCTCCTAAGAGTCCAATCCAATCACTGTCTCCATGATCACACTGAGTAGAGAATAATAAAGGATGCCTCCACAAAGATGACAAAGGAAACAGACGGGTTGCTGGCAGTGTGCCTGCAAAAATAGAAATGCATCAAACTGAGAAAACATATAATAGAAAACAGGTTTGGTATCTGGATCAAGTGAAAGTGAAAGCCCATTGGGAAACTCCAACTCCCATTGTCATTGTGACACAGCACTCCACAGCACACAAGTGAACACTGCACACAACGAAATTGCATTTATGCCTCACCCATGCAAAGGGGCAGCCCTCAGTGGCGCCCCATGGGGAGCAGTGCGGTAGGACAGTACCATGCTCAGGGTACATCAGTCATGGAGGAGGATGGGGGAGAGCACTGGTTGATTACTCCCCCCACCAACCTGGCGGGTCGGGAGTCGAACCGGCAACCTCTGGGATGCAAGTCTGACGCCCTAACCACTCATCCATGACTGCCCATACTGAGAAAACAAAGAAATGGAAAACAGGGATGTGTTTCTCAAAAGCGTAGTTGTTAGCCAGTTAGCAACTTGTCAATGGAAAATTGTATTGCAAACAACAAAGTATTTAACGTAGTTAGCAACTACGTTTTCGAGAAATGCACCCTAGTACCATCTGGTACCAACCAACTTTTGTCAATGGTATCTGTTATTCTTACTCCTTTCTCTTCACAGTGCTCCACACACCTGCAAGTGGCTACTTTCTTTCCTCATTTGTTTACTTTAAAGGCCTTGAGCCGCGACCCCAAATTTTGGCCATCGGTGCCATCTGGTGGGAGGAATTCTAACAAATATTTTTGGTAAGGTATATCCCCCCACTATTAGAAAAAGCCTGATAGCAGTCACGGGGTGACTGCTGGTGCACAGTAAATGTTGCGGTGTTAATATTTACTGTGTGGTGACTCCCTTTTTTAATTCAGATGCATGTCTATTTCAGGCTCATTTTGTGGGGTATTGCCAAAATTCTATACCGTGGTGCCTGGTATTACAGGAAAGGGGACCCTTCAGGCTTTAAGCCCATTGGTGAATCTGTCTGACATACACAGAAGTCACAGCACTTCATTAAATCAGACATAGCTCACATTTTCCAACAACTCTTGGCTAAACTGTCTGCTTTCGTTTATCCCTGTGGCGTGAAAGAACACCAAGGACACAAAATTGGACAACCTTAATACTCTTTGGAGTCTGCTGATTCAGAAAATGTTTAATATGCCCATACAATTATTTTGTATGCGTTTGTGAGAGCGTTAAATTTGACTTGTGCAACCAGCGAAGTCTTCAAAATAATAGCCAATACATGCAGGTCATCTGTTGGAAATATTGGGCCTTTTTCCTGCCAACGTTTCTGCTTGGCATCACTGGAAAGGGGGCATTTCAGGCCTCCATTTAGGACCATTGCTAAATCTGTCTGACATACTCAGAGGTCGCAGCACTTCATTAAACCAGAAATAATAATAAATGTTGCCTAAACTGTATGCTTTCTTTTGTCCCTACGTACTGTAAACCATGGGAAAACATCAAGGACACAAACCCCAACCATTTCAATACTCAAGGCACTCTGCTAGTTCAGACAACGTATGGTATGTACAATGTGTTGTGAGAGCCTTAAAAAGGCCATAATGATCATTAATATGACATATTTTAAGCCCAATTCTGTCCTATCTCCTTATAGACGTAAGGAAATGTAAGGAGACATAAGACATAAGAAGATACAAGAGATGAGCGGGGGCATGGGGAGGCACTGTATGTAGATGTAGAGTTGGGGAGGAGACAAGGGGGACACGGTTGGGTGGGGGGATAGGACAGGGTAGTGGAGGTAGGTGAGTGGAGGGCACTGTTGAGTGGGGGGGGGCATTGTTGAGTGGGGGGGCAAGGGGGGGTAGTGGGGGATAGGTGAGGGGGGAGGGCACTGTTGAGTGGGGGTAGGTGAGTGGGGGGGATTAAAGGAAGGTGAGGGGGGTTGGGGAGATAAGACACTGTAGGGTGGGGAGGGGAGTGGGGCTGAGATACTGTAGAGCAGGTGGGGGTAAGGGTGGATACATTTTTCAAAATATTTGGAAAAGTTTCAGACACGTCTACCATATTGAATGTTGGGGGGAATTTTAGATGCCCTAGTTTCAGCAGTATTATTAATTGAGCAATGTTTCACCACTTCCTTTAGGATATGTCAAGGTGGCAAGGTAGAAATTCACTTCTATTGTTCAGCCATGCTCATATCAGATTGTGTGACAACATCAACATCTTCAAAATGACCCGTAAACAGTGGCTGAAAACAAACCAGACCAGCTCCCATTAATTAATAGTATGAACATTGTTTTACTTTTTGTTCTTCTGTATATATTTGGTGTTTGTGGTAAAATGTCTTCTGTAATGCGGTATTGTTTTTTTATTATGGGTACCTGCCTTAGGACTACGGACAGTGGTGTAGTCTACGTAGAACGCAGATATATGGAGTATACTCACTTCTAAATTTTATGGGCTTCAGTATACCCACTTAAAATGGATTGATCCATTATTTAGAATAGCATAAATATATACAGTATACCCACTTCAAAAAATGCTAGAATATACAGTATACCCACTTCAAAAAAGTAGACTACACCGCTGACTACGGATGACATTTAGCAACTATGCAAATGCCAACATATTTATATTGATGTTTTTTTTAACTGATGTATTGATTAGTGTGTATTGTCCTAATCAAATGAAAGAAAGAAAGAAAGACAGAAAGAAAGGCAGAAAGAAAGAAGAGGAGAGAAGAAGAAGAAGAAGAAGAAGAATAAGAAAGAAAGAAAGAAAGAAAGAAAGAAAGAAAGAAAGAAAGAAAGAAAGATGGACTCAAATGAAAGCCTGAAGGGTCCCCTTTCCAGTAATACCAAGCGCTATAGACTATTGACAATACCCCTGAAATGAGCCTGAACTACACATGCATCCGAATTCAAAAATGGAATTTAATAGAGGGGGGTAGTAACTTCAAGAACAGATGAAAGGGTTTTCGCTACCATCCCAAAACTGCTATCAGGCTTTTCCTCTCCCCCCCCCCCCAAGATGGCACCGGTCAACCCCTCTGGCTCACGGACTTTATTTTGTATCATTATTCCGAGAGCTGACTTTTTCATAATGACTTGTGAGATTACGACGTGGAGGGAACATTTTAATATGCGAGGAGAGAACATGATGTGCCAGCACATTCTAGCCAATTAGAGAGCAGAGTTGTTCTTCTGTTATCAGAGCCCGGAGCATCCCTCTTTTCATTGTAAACACAACATTAAAATAGGCGGACAGTACACATACACAGTGCTGGACAGGGGGAGAAATAGGTCCTGGGCACTTTTGGCATAAAGGGCCCCTCATAATAAGTGCCGCAGAGAATTGACTCAGCGGTGGGCCCCACACCCTTGTGGGCCCCTATTTCCAGAAATGTTTTTTTTTTTTTACATTTCTGAAAATAGGGGCCCACAAGGGTGCGGGGCCCACCGGGAAATGCCTGCTATGCCAGATGGCCAGTCCAGCCCTGAACAGACGGACGGTACACATACACACCCACACTCTAAGAATTATAATCAGTGGACGCAAGTGCCTTCCAAAAGCTCTGAACATTTACCCGCATAGCCTACCCACTCACTACCCAAATCTACAACAAAAGTTTTCCCCAAAAGTTTTCTTACAAGCTATTTAACATTCCACTTACGCACAGCACCATCCCCACCCAACCATGCACATGCACACACATACTGTGCACACGCACACAATACCAAAACGGAAAAGTTATCTTGTTATGCTATTCCTTTGAGTAAGCAGGTAACAATTTAACTCGGTGAGCTACCTGTTCAACAAAACACACTTTCAGCCTCCTTGTTAAAACGACTGGAAGTCGCTCTGACTGCATCTTGTGTTGCCTGGACTCAATAATTTTGTAAATCTTGAGTTTTCATAATTGCATGAATCCATCTCCCAACTGTTTCCCCAGGTAAACAATTTAACTCAGAGAACAGTACCTGTTCAGCAATCCACACATTCAGTTTCTTTGTTAAAACGACTGGACTCTGACTGCATTTTGTGTTGCACACACAGCTTATATCAGACATTGCCTGGACTCAATCATTTTGTAAATGAGTTTTCATAATTGCATGAATACATACCCCAAAACTTTCCCCCCAACTTTCACACAAAAGTTTTAGATGTAGCTTTCCAAATATTCTGAAACTGAAGAAAGAAGGTAGCTTTGGATAAAGAATATTCTTTTTACAGTCTAATTTTGTACCAAAAATATATAAATATGAGTAAATATGAACATGGTTTATCCATTAACTAATACAAATATAAAAATGTGACTAATAAATCTGTATGTTTATAAATATACATCCATATACACACAAGATTTGAAAATAAATGTGCTGGACCTACACTCCCGAATCGGTTTGGTTAGCTTACCAAGGGGCCCCTCGAATTTTGCAAACAAGACTACAGGCTTTAGGAACTAGAACTAGCAACTAGACAACTTGTCTTTTTTCTACAATGGGGTATTTCATGTGCTACTTTCGGAATCCAATGACAATCCAAAGTCATCACACTCCAAGCTAACATAATATATATTTTTTTTAATCATCATTCTGACATGAAAGGGGTCAACATGATATAGATGAATCAGCCATGATTTCTCCAGTGCGTTTCTGTTTTGGTTTCCAACACTGAGCATGCTGTTATGCTTAATTCCCCTCAACAGAAGCCACTTCACAGACACTGTGTCCATGCGCTTCTCCCATCGGGTGCTTGTGAAGTTCCTTCAAGACAAACATCTATGAGGCTTTTGTTTTTGTAATTTGGCCATGCAAGCTGGCCAAGGAGCCGAGGTGTAAACTTTGTTTTTTGCGATTACAAAAAAACCCTTAGGACACTGGACCAAACATATCTTTGAGAATCAATGACTCTTGAATTTGTTTTATCTCGGTCTGTGGAGAAAAGGCAGACATAAACAGAGGAAAATAGCATGCCAAAAAAACAAGTGCTGATGAGAGACAGCAGCTGCTGAGGGTGATGCCAAGTGGTCTGTCTGTCCTTTAGCTGGTGGACCATCTGATCTCGGATCAGTGCGCCTGGCTCTGAGCTCATTAGTACTCTTGGATCATCAACCACAAACTGGCAACATCTCCCAAATGACTCGAGAAAGCAGGGCTGGACTGGCCATCTGACATAGGGGACATTTCCCAGTGGCCCCCTCACCCTCATGGGCCCCTATTTTCAGAAGAGTAAAATATTTTACTCTTCTGAAAATAGGGGCCCACGAGGGTGTCAGTTCTGTGCCACCAATTATGAGGGGCCCCTTTTAGCCAAAAGTGCCCGGGCCCTATTTCTCCCCCATTTCAGCCCTGCGAGAGAGAGGCCTAGGCCGACTGCAGGGGCGTAAGCAGCAAATTTTACAGTCAGCACAATCTTCATCTCTCTATCTGTCTCTCTCCCTCTCTGTCTGTCTTTACTCAAGACACCCTATTCCACTGTGGTCTTCTACTGATGCCAAACACACTCTTGAACCTGACAGTTAAAATAGTCATCAGGGCCTCTGTGCAGCCACCTGCACACAAACACACACACACACACGCACACGCGCGCACACACACACACGCACACGCACGCACGCACGCACGCACGCACGCACGCACGCACGCACGCACGCACGCACACACACACACACACACACACACACACACACACACACACACACACACACACACACACACTGTTTGGTACCCCTGTTCCCAGAATGACACTGCCAGCTTCTCATTAGGTAGCCTACTGCAGTGCCCTTGACTATGTATCAGGCAGTCCAACTCCTACAAATCAGCCCCCGCGTCCTTCAGTTCATAAACAAACATTGATGGAACATACACCATTTCCCAATGTCAGGTGTGTGAGCCTTGGAAGTGTGTCAGCCTAATTAGTCACTCCCAGTGATTGGATACTCCGCAGAGTTCACCAAAGAGTATCCAATCACTATGCGTGATTACGAAGGAAGATATACTTCAAAGGACGCACACTAGACATTGGGAAACAGCCATTGTGTGCTCAATGGAGGAAAAGGAAACAGCTCTTTACTCAGACTGATACAGATGAAGGGAGGGGTGGCGGTAGGTACGTAGATCAACAGAGAAGACGGAGACAGAGAGAGAGAGAGAGAGAGAACTCTCAAATGTGTTTGCTGTTAACTTGCCCTCCATTTTCCAATCAGTTCCCTCTTGCGATAATGGGTGGATTCCAATATGCGGACTCCCGTCCTCCCTTGCTCACTTGCCTCCTTTTGTTCTCGTTATGATGTCACTGACGACAGAATTGTTTTTCAATATCTTGCAAAAGCTCAATTTTTTAATATAGTTTTCTCATTTGCAAATGGGATGCTGAATGGAGAATAGTCCCTTAGGCTGACAGCGGGGAAAGCTAATTGTTTTCTCCACGGAGGTGGGGCGTCAGCAAAACACGAGGCCACAAGTGCAGACCGAGGAGGGAGTCCGCATGGAATCCACCCATTTTATTTCTCCTGAAGCATCATGGGAAAATTAGTTATGTGCTCCCAAATCTCACTCCCCCTCTTTATGACTCTCTCTTTCTCACATCACTTTGTTACGACAAAATCAGATCATCTGTGAAGTGCTTGGTCTGAGTATTTATTTTTTATAAATTATCATAGAGATCTTCACGGCTACATTGGCATGCTTGTCTGCGTTGTCTGACAGTGGATGTTGACAGCAACTACGAAAGAGCGATTTGACCAGTGCAGTGCCATTGACCAGAAAGTGCTGGACAGCATGCAGGGAAAATGAACATTTAGTGGAAAAACCAAGCTTATATGTTTGTTTTCAAGGAAGAAGCACATTAATTCAGGTTTACATATTCCTTCTGGGTCACTAAAGCCTCCCTGCTATACTACACATCTACAGTAGGCCTACTTCTAGTGGGGAGAAGAATATGAATGTGAGAAGCAGAGGATCAATACAAGGGCTTTCATGTTTGTTTGTTTGTGTTTTCTTTATATGTTGTCCTCATCTATGTCCTCATAGCAGTTGCTCTAGTCATCCTCTCTAAGTCCCCGTAGGCTGGCACTCTTCTGTTCTGCTTACAAGCGCAAAGAGAAGCCCTAATAACCGTGCGTCAAAGAAGGGGCTACGGCAGAATAATATGGTGCCGTCGCCGGGTTACGTAAGGAAGGCATTCACTTTCATTTAGAGACGGGGATTCAGAGAGGTGCCGGCTCAGTATGATGGAGCTTGTATGAGCAGCATGAAAAGCATCTTCAAACAGGCTGAGTTTTTCTTTTTGTAGAAAAGGGGCACATTTTTCCGCTATATGCTTTTTGTGATTGGCTCAGATATAGAGCCACAAATTATTGTAGAGAGCATAGAAAAAAAGGCTTTGGAGGAATTGCAGAATGACAAGTGTGTGTATGAGAATCAGATGCATATGAAAGACATAAAGGTGACGCATTGCTCTCTGTATTTTGTTACCATTCACACAGTGTTAAGAGCACAATAAATAAATACAGCATTTCTTCTTACCTACAACATCAATCACTAAACCCTGGTAGCTCCTGTAGCATGATACAATATCCCTAGTAACACAGAACGTAAAGAGAACGTTTGACTTTTGGTTCTCTAAAGGTTGGGGTTATTACCAAACCAAAATTTACCACTTAGAAACGTTCCCTTTGGTTACAGTAAAAACCAAGCAGGCATTGGTTCCGGTTCGGTTCTGGATACGTTTCGGATACGTAATATTTGGTTCTATTTTGGTTCTCACTGGGTTGCCAGGAAAGTTTAATTTAAGTTCCCAGAACGATATATGTGTGGTTCCCATTCCATTCCCTCGCCGTTCTCTCACCGTACCTTTATTGCTTTTCATGTTTGTTCCCTCATCGTTCCCATATGGTTCCCATAACCTTGATGGTTACATTATAGGTCTGGTCACGTCTGGTTCCCTAGACGTGCTCCTGATGTTCCCCCAACTTTGTTTATACTGTGTTGTTCAGAGCATAAGCAATGATGAGTGTCCACCCGATTAAATCATATAAGTCTACATATTAGTAACAGTATTTCCTCCAGATTTAATCATGTACACAATCTATTTTATTTTTTAAATTCCATTTCATTCATTTAACTCAACTTGGTTGGGTTGATCTAAGGTTTGGCTGTGCACAAAACATCACACATAAGATATGGTGAGTGAAAGAAATAACTTGAGAACTTGTTACACCTTTGCCGGTAACAAGCAGGCCCTTCACAACCAATCTGTCCATCAGAGCCTGGCCAAACCTAATTACTTAGGGCTGGTAGGCCTATATCATGATTCAATTGCTTGCACCTGAAAAACTCCTAATCAATCTGGTCACATGGTACTCTTGAGCCTGTATATAAACCTGGACTGTCGGAGTGCTTTAGTTATTTGCCTGCCTGCCTGCCTGCTGGCTGGTCAGCATGGCACAGCATAGCGCTTGTTTAACTGCTTTGCAAGCAAGCTAATAGCGCTTTTGGCTTATGGCTAGAGATGATAAAAAACCCGGAGGATCCGGTTGGAGAGCCGGGTAAAGACCTCATCCGAACAGACCGGATGGCTGTCGTGCATTGATCCGCCAAAGGCGGGTCAGACGGCATTTCATTAATATGTCAACAAAATGGCAGTTACAGCGCGAGAAATTGTGAAACCGGAATATATCCTCTTTAGTTGACTACAACAGCCATTCTCTAATCTCCCTAGTAGGCTATGCTGTTCAGTCACGAACACTCACTGAGTAAAACTGAACCAACTCCCGCCTCGTCATTCATCGAGCCTGTTTGATCCGTCCAGCCTATGTTGTGGCCAATTGAGTGTTTGAGTCGCGGATCCCCGCTCCCTATGCGTGTGCTTCTGACTCTGTTGAGGTCTACATTTTAATGTTAATAGTGCTCTGCCAACGCAGTAACATCTCAGTCTGTAGGCTACTCTTAGGGAAAGTATAGTCTACAGACGTGACTCGATCACTCACTGCGTTACAGATAGACAGTCTTTAAAGCCACTGCTGCCGTCACTCCCCTCGTCCGAGTCACTCAGCAGCGGCGCCCTCGGCGACTCGGTGAGACGAATCCTGACTGAGTTGTTGGTAGCAGCGAATCCCCTACGGATCGGATCAATCGCTTAAGTTTCGTTTTTGCCACGAGTGTGTGAGTCGCAAGGCAACTCGGCAGCGGAAGCGAGTGGTCATCTGCTGCTCGCCTCCTGACTGTCCCTGCTCAACTAGACTTCTGCTCCCAAATGTTTGACTTTTAGTCTTAAATACAAACACACACATTATTTATTGCAAAATCAGGAACATGCCGTTTCACTGCTGCCAAAGGCTGTTCGAGTTGTGGTTGCATGTTTAGTGAGGAGACCCAGGTGGGTCGGATCGCAGCATGAGTTTAGGAACTGTTACATTCATAAAGTGAGTTTTGTTGATCAAACTGTCTTACTCTTTGATTTATCAACGTGAATTGATAAATGGAACAACAAAGGCGAGGCGCATAGCTACTTAACGGCAGAAACGTTTTAAAAAATACATTATTTTTATTTTTTTTTAATTTATTTTAAATAAGTGATCCGTGTGATCCGGTTGATCCGTCTAATCCGGGTACCCTCCTTGGAATGATCCAATCAATCCGGACGCCTCAAAGAGTCGAGTTAAGCACCTCTACTTATGGCATTTGTTAGCTACATCTTGTGCCTTGCTTTGTGAGCTAGTCAGTAACAGCACATGTTACATTGCTTGCGCCATTGTGCACTTGATGTAGATGGTATGGTTATCTTTAAACTTAATTAAGGAAAACTTTTGGTATTAATCCCCACTAGATTGTGTTTATATGTACTCAGCTGATATTTCTCTCACATTGTGGTACAGTACGGCATAGACTGATGTATGAAATACAGACAATTTTAAGCAATTTTAATCATCATTTCAAGTCAGCAGGGTGCCAAACTGATGCCAGGCGCAGGGTGTTTCAGTTATGGTGGAGGATGGGAGGTGCTTAAGTACCATGATCAGGGTACCTCAACTATGGTGAGAGATAGTGGGGCAGGACCAAAACACATTCACAATAATAAACAAGGTTGGGGGAACATCAGGTACATGTCTAAGGAACCAAATATGCAACCAACAAGGTTAAGGGAACCATATGGGAACGTCAAGGGAACAAACATGACATGAACAGGAATAAAGTGACGGTGAGAGAACAATAAGGGAACGGAATGGGAACTACACATGTAACATTCTAGGAACGAAAATTAAACTTTCCTGCCAACCAATTGAGAATGGAAAAATAACCAAAAATGACTCTCTGGGGTCGTACCCAGAACTAAACTGGAACCAAGGGCTTGTGTTCCAGGAACCTTCGTAGAACTAAAAATTGTTAGTAGGGTATACACTCTTATTCGGCCCCTTGTCTTTTTATGCCTTCTGTAGCTGGTTGTATTCCTTTTATGCATGACAAGCCCACTGTCAGTGGAGCGATAGCTTCAACATGGATTTGGAGAAAGAAGTGCAGTATGAAGGCACAATGAACAAGAAAAATCTCCAACATAGATTATTGTGCTCAAAAAAGTCCTTGTGCACAGGCCTTCAGCCATGCAGGTGCATGTGTGAGGCAGGAGAAGGTGAACAATGAGGAAAATTCCAAAGACACCGCAACTGCTTACTGTTGTTTTTGTTACTTTATTTTTTCGTAGCGAACAACGCGCTTCGCCCAGTGCGTCATCAGGTTCGATCAGGTTTGAGCAAACCTGATGATGATGCACTGCGAAACGCGTTGTTCTCTCCGAAAAAATAAAGTAACAAAAACAACAATAAGCAGTGTGCAGTGTCTTGGAATTTTCTTCACAGATTATTGTGTATTGTTGTCATGAGATGGTTAATGATGACCACGGTCTGAGTTTCTCCTTTTTTGGCCAGCTGTGTGATTTTAAGGCAGGCAGGGAACTCAGTGGAATCCCAATAGAATGAGAAGAAATAATTACACTTTTAAGTTTAAAGTTCAATAACTGAGTGCCATTGCCATCAAAACCTTGCCCTACAATCCTCGCCAGGGCTCACAGACTGTTTGCACTTCCAATCGGAACAAATGCGGAACAAATCTATTACATTGTGATAGTGAGGCATGGTATGAGGAAAAGCAGTTTCTTGGTAAAATCATGCTGACATGGCAAGCTCAGAAGACTGGGTAAAAATTGACCACAAAATGTGGGAACAGTCGGTGGAGCTTTGAGCTCTATCCTCCTCTGCGTTGAGATATCCGAGAGAAATCTGTTTGAACGGCTCTGTGTGACAACCAGACTGTTTCAGCTACCTGACATTTTTCCTGAAGCACCCTGGAGTCCTCTGAAGTCCCCCCATGTGGGGAAGGGGAGGAGCCCATCACAGATCTCTCTTCACTCCTCAGGCACTACCACTCCTGCTTCACACAGACATTTACAGCAGAGAAACTCAAATGTCAACAGGGTCGACAGCAAGGAGTTTGCCTTCACTCATTCATGGATTTAGTGCTATGCATGTGTATTACGGTGTACAATATGTGTTAGGATGTTGAGGGTATTGAGGTTTAAAGTACATGGTCACAGTTTTTACATTACAAATTGAGACCTTCATAGTGTCATCTTACTCTGTTTTTTCCATATAAGGATTAACAGCCTCTTATGATAAAAAAAAATTGTTTTCAAGAGGACATCATGATGTCCAGATTATTGATGAAGGACAAAGTTTATTAAAATCTGAGGCTATTTGCAATTGGCTGTGGAATGGGGAAACATTAGATGCCCTTGATTTAATCTCTTAGTATGTGCCGAGCAAGTAGAAAATGAGAAATTTTCATGTTAAACTCAACTCTAACTTTTCAGAATGCAGGCAATGTTGAGAGAGAGAGAGATTAATATCAAGTGGTTCATTCCATTATCTTTTTCATGTCAGTGTGAAAAGAAATATTTTCTTTGATTTTTTTTTTCCATTTGCGAATCGACTCAAATGAGTTATACAGTCAAGCAATTGAGCGCTTCCTTTTTATTGCCGACCAAACTCCTTAGATAAACCAGTGATAGCAACGATTTTGGACTGAGACTGAATACACTAACAGAGAAAGCTTGTGATTTAATTTCCGTTCATCAAAGACAATGGTAGCTTTATTCATTTCCAACAGCTCAAGAAGAGATTATAGCCTAGTAAGCAGCCTGAGATACACTTTAGAGGCCCCTTTGGGGCCGTAAAACTTCTCTCCTGTTCTTCCCCGAATCAGCACGGTTTATATTTCAGTGTTCTGTCCAGTGTATTTCAGAAATGGCAGTAAACTAGAGTATCTACACATTCAGATTCATGCCTTTTAATAACATGGGGTTTTGGTTTAAATCTCCCTCCAGCGAATCAATGGTTAGTGTATTTAAAACAACCATTCATCAAGGCTGCACATTACAACCGCTGTCCGCTCCTGCCCAGCCAACCGTCTTAAAATTAGCAATGAATTCAGGCAGAGTGTGATTGCCAATCTACAGTAAGAGTGAAATTGACAGAGGTACATAGAGTAGTTGTGGGTTCCATTATACAGAACACAAAGCACAAAGCTGATTATTTTGAATGTTGGTTGAGATTCACTGCAGCTCTACAAGCAATATTACTTTATATAATGGCCTATCAAACTTGTAGGCCCTATACTTTCCACACATTTACACCACGCTGCATTGGGCATTAGATTGCACCCAAAAACGGTGTATCTTATTGTTCATTGCTCACTCTACGGGTACATGTGGAGAGAGAGAGGGAGAGAGAGAGAGAGAGAGAGAGAGAGAGAGAGAGAGAGAGAGAGAGAGAGAGAGAGAGAGAGAGAGAGAGAGAGAGAGAGAGATCAGGGCCTGTGTTGAAAGATAATGTTCATTTTCTCCTCCACTGCCCCTTAATCCCCATTTTGTGAATTGCTCCCGCCCTGCAGTAGGCCTATGCAAAAGGAGATAACGTTGACAAATACGGTGGCAGGCCCATTCTGCAGATGTAATGTTACAGTAAAAACTCCAGGCGTATGTTGACCTTTAAACAAAGAGCTACCACCGTATATTGTGAACAAACACAAAGTTTACAAGATGAGTTTAATGCCACAATCTACAACATAGGCTATAATGAAACTTGCCTCCAAAAGAACTGAAGCGTATAGAGCATTATTTCAGGGCTCATAAAGTAGATAATGCAATTTGTATCATGGATTACAGGCTGGTCAGGAAACAAGAAAGACTGGCCTCAGATAAGAAGAACATCCACAATAACCACAGCGCCGGACATTTTATTTTGTGGCTGGCATTTGCATTTCAGATCCTACATATAAAAAGCACAAATATTTACTTGCGGTGTGGACAGGATATGTATGCGTTGCAAGGTGTACCGTAATGAATCTTGTCCCATTCTGCACCCCATGAGAGAGCCTTCTCCTCACTGAGATATTAAGTTCATGGCAGGGTATTTTATTATGCCTACAGTGCATTAAAGGCCTTTCCCATTTCTAATTTCTACCCCTACCCCTACGCCTTCCCCTTGCCCCTCGTGCTTTCAAACGAAGCCGCAAGGTGTAGGGCTTGAAAAGCAACCCCTACGAATTGAGACACCCCTTCAATTATCACGGAATGACACTCACAGCTGTCACTAATTCCATGCATTAAGTTGATGTTAATAGCGATTTTTTTCACGTACGTTTCATGGAGAAAATGGCCATTACACTTGAGGACAATGTTAAACTTAGTACAATGGAATAATCATTACCACTTTAAAACCGCCAATTGCGGTGAAAATACTTAAACTTGTGTGCTGTTGTGGATGCCGAGGCTTGCCGCCAATTTTTAAAGGCATTCGCAATGCATTCTGGGAAATCTGTCGTAGCCCTCCGTCTGGAGTGTGGTGTCGGAAAATCTCCGTTTGGAGGGGTGCAAAGCCCTTCGCCCTACCCCTCTGTCTTAACGTGAATTGAGACCCCACTACCCCTAGGACGCACAAAACGGAGGGAAAGGAGAAAAGGCGTAGGGCTAAAGGGTGTAATGGGATTTAGCCTAAAGCCGGGAATACACTGTGATATGTTTTCACTCGTGGGTCTTAAGCTTCTGCTCACACTGCACGATGGAATTTCACTGTTTAAAAGTTCACAGCTCACGACTCACGTCCTCACACTACACGAGCCGACAGTCGGATGCCAGCGAAATGCTTCCACCGTACGACGCGACAGGCATGTTTCCCCGGTCTGCAGAGGAGGGAACATGCGCACCTGAGGTGGAGATGAGGTCGCGCTCAACAGCGAATCGCACGGCCCTATTAATTTGTGCATGTGAAGTGTCAAATCGGGTCGTGGCATTGCTTTAACTGTGCGATTTACGCACGAGCCACGACCAGAATTTCAAACCGTTTTGATTTTCTTGCGACCCTGCGATTGCACGATCGTGAGGCGAAATCGCTTGTCGTTACCCCATGTACACTGCACGATGCGAGACTCACGATTGACCTGCGATTGAGCAAGAAATCACCCCGACTCTCAAAAAGTCGTGCTAGTGCCAAATCCGGGCAAAATCGGGGCAAAAGTCGCACAGTGTAAGCCCAGCTTAAGTCTCCTATTTGCTATATACACAGTAAGTTGGACTTTTAGAATGTGAGGTCCCACTTGACATAGTGTTAAATTAACACAGCAAAACTTACTGCGCATCAGAGGTAGACTGTATAAGACACCACACAATATTGGCAGTAATACCCCAATTGCAAGAGCAGTATTATATGCTATTATGTTTTTGTTTGTTTGTTTGTTTTTTTAATACATGTGATAGTGGATGTATATCTCTCTTCAGCACATTCACTCTCATCATGTTGGTCATTAATTAGCAGCCTGAACAGACAGAACTGAGGGCTAATTAACAGTAACTCATCCAGTAGCTGCAGCTTAACCAGCAGCAGGCCTTTGAGCTGTGTGACTAATCTCTGAGCTGCTAGCGTTGAGTAAACAGTGAGCATGGACAAGCAGAAGCATGGTTGTTGGAAATACCAGAATAGCAGAATATCAGATTGGAGCAGAGGAGGGAAGAGATGAGGAGGATGGAGAGGAGAACTGAGAGAGCGGAGCTGCAGATGGATCGTTCATCATAGAAAAAGAGAGGAGAGGAAAAGAGAAGAGAGGACAGTGCATCATCAATGCTGGAGATGAGCTGACTTTAGAGGTGCTCCGATTGCTCGGCTGCCGATCATGACCGGCCGATAATGGCCAAAAATAGCCTGATCGGTGATCGGAAAAACATGCCGATCAAAAAACCGATCGAGAGATATTAAATTCCTCACGCAACCATTTGCCTTTACACCTGGCGCTGCATGTAGGCGCTGGCTCTGCACAGCTGCAACTGCACCAAAAGAAGGCATCTTTGCTTATCTATAACTTTTCGCCTCACCCCTTCATTTCCACCATTCATAACCATATCTGCATCAACAATGATCTGATTTTCCGATCCATGCGCCGTTTACCTGACAATGTAATTTGCGATTGAGTACTCGCCAGTGAGCCATGTTACGTTATAACCTGTGTAGTTGCCTTGGTCAGCACGCGACAACTTCACGTTGTCAGCACAAACATGTCAATTATTGTTTTCAAAGTTGTAATTGGCAGTCAGTCGATTAGTTTGATAGTCGCTGAAACACCAAACGGCGACAGATGTGGTTAAAACTTGAGAGAGAGATTCAGAACGTAGTGGAGCACTGCAACTGTGGACGGTACAGAGAGGGGAGGGGCTTTCCTCACGAGGCTGCTCATTTAAAGCGACAGGTTGTTTTTTTTCTCGTATGTGGAAGACTATTTGGTGTAATGTTTCAGTTTCAATTCAATCTTAAATAGTTTAGTTATTCTATGCAATAGCTTATACATTGATTAATACTGTAGACTGTATTACCAACACTAGTCTGAAAGATGATAATAATAATAATAATAATAATAATAATAATAATAATAATAGGCCTAATAATAATAATAATAATAATAATAATAGCCTAATAATAGACATGTGCAAATTAAGATTGATTGGTTTATGGGCAGAAATGGTATTCAATAAGGATAATTAATAGGCTATTAAAAAAATAGGAAATCATTTTTGTGATCGGCAATGATCGGTAATCGGCAGATAAAGATTTTTGGTGATCGGTATCGGTGATCGGACCCAAAAAATGGTGATCGGAGCACCTCTAGCTGACTTAGCCTGGTCCTGACCATCCCATAATAATACCAGGAGCCAATCCTTTGGCGGAAGTACGTAGGATGGCGTGCGAGGCTAGAGCTGACTTTCTCCATCTCTAGCTATAGCCTGGTCTGTTTGATGAATACGTCTGAACAGATGTGACGACGAGAAGAGGTGAGGACAGGAGAAGAGGATAGAGAGGTGAGGACAGGAGAGGACAGGAGAGGAGAGAGGCGGATAGAGAGGAGAGGACAGGACAGGACAGGACAGGACAGGAGAGGAGAGGAGAGGAGAGGACAGGAGAGGACAGGAGAGAGGATGGTAGAGGGGAGAGGACAAGACAAGCAAGGAGAGGAGAGGAGAGGAGAGGAGAGGATTACAGGGGAGGATTAAAGTGACTGACGCTTTGACGCACCTGCGCCTTCCTCAGAGTCAACTGTACGTTGCTGTTACTTCGCTGTGAAGTAGCCCAGTTTGTCTGGATACATTTCAGCATCTTCTACGTCCATCAGCCCAGAAGCTATCCACTGGGGACATTAGTGGAGGGGACAGGGGTCTGTGTTTGGCCACTCTGTCATGGCGGCATGTGGTGATTTATCATCCGGGAGCCCATATCTGTGCTGTCTTTTCAAACGAGATGCTATCATGGACAGCCTAATCTGGTGTCCAGTCGTGGTATTCAGTGCCCTTGGGAAGGAGGAACGGTGTCATACCTCCGGGTTTCACTACTGATCCAGCAGTGGGGGTAGAAGGTGGTGTGTGTGTGTGTGTGTGTGTGCGTGCGTGCGCGTCCATAACGGTATTGTGCTCTCAGGTGAACAAAGTATGACTTTCTGATTTAGGAGAAAAGCTGGAGGTCCAAGGGGAGATGGGGATGCAGGGTGGAAAGGAAGAAGAAGGGAGATATACAGAGCAATGGACAGAAGCAGACAAACACAAGCGGTTGGGAAAATACAGACAGTTTCACAGCCAGAACAAGGTAGCCTACTGAAAGAGGTCATGTACAAGAATACAATAGTACAAGATACACAGAGAAGGTCATAGTCTTTACACTTTGTACACAAGACTCCAAGACCAAACTAATGAGTTATAACTTTAGAGTGAGGGAAAGGGAGAAAAAGATAATTAAAGACAGTTTGAGTACAAGAATAGAATATAATAGAATAGAGTAGGATAAAATAGAATGGAATAGAATAGAATAGAATAGAATAGAATAGAATAGAATAGAATAGAATAGAATTGACTTTACCGTCATGCCAGCATGAAAATTGCCTTTGGTCTCACTGTATAAAAACACAAGAAGACATTCATTTCTTTGCTCAAAACAAAAACACATACAACACACAAATCATTATCCATCCCCTCCCTCCAGCCATCCTTCTCAGCATACATAACACATACAAGTCAGGTACCAGTTCCAGACCTTGATTCTCTCTACACCTTAGAATTTCCATTGCTTTTTGATAATGAAAATTGCGTTTGGTATAAATGAGTTCATTGTGAAACAAGCAACTTGCATATGGAAACAAGTTCCCACACACTCCTGAGGGCACATACTCACTGCCTTTCTAAGATGAGCAATACCTCTAGCATGCTAATGTCGTTAACAGCCTCCTGTATTAGTTATGGCCGTCATTGGGCTGCATCTGGCAAGGATGCTGATCCTTAGTCTCTCTGTGTCTCACACAGTCACTAATTACTAGTGCCCTCCATGCATTTCAGATGAAATACATCACAACACTTAGCGTAATGCTGCCCTCAGTGTCAAATGTGTGTAGAACTTCCAAAGATGAATGCAACACCTGTTTTCTGTGAATTGCCAGAGCTTTAGCAAGCAACTGGCCGCAGGGATTCTTCTAGTAACTGTGTGAGTCCATTAAGCATGTTTTTTTTTCTCGCACACCTCCGCTGGCAGGTGCGTCAGAGATGGCCCAAGGGTCGTTCAGCAGACAATAAAAATAAAAACTCCAGCACACTCACCATTTCGCAGTTATTTTTTATGAATGTTTAGGTCCTAAACCTTCATCAGGCAAACTCCAAAGAAAAACAGCGAAATGGTCAGTGTGCAGCAGTTTTTTCAAATTGTCAACTGTGTGGATCCAGTCATTTATGATGATTGTACGTTCTTGTTCTAATTCTGTGTAAGCACAAACACACAAACACAGCTGGCTATTTCAACCATTTCTGTTCAGCTGAGACAAGAGATGATGAGTTGAGTGAGTCATTGGGAGCGTGTTGCTTCTCCAACTGGCCGAATTGCTCAACAACACATTGAGCACGTACACACAAGCATGCATGCCAATAAATGTGATTTTGGCAGCACGAGACAGTGTGGGTCAGTTGAAATGCAGCCAGTGATGACGTCAATGACAGACTCAGGCTAGGACGTTGTGTCATGGACCCGGCCCGGGTTTGATACTGGCCTGAGGTCCTTCCCTGTCTCCCTCTCCCTACTCCTTTCACATCTCCATCTTCACAATCCTGTCTGAATAATAAAGGTGAAAAAGCTGAAAAAAATAATGTAGGCCTATATTAATAAAAGATGAGCACAAACATAAACAAACACTTCACTTAATTTGCTTGATCACTTGATTTGCAATGCGCAACGGCAAGGTAGTGATAAGAAATGCACAACAAATTGAGCAGCATGCAACGTCTCTGAGACTGTCCATGAGAATTTCTAAGCCATAAGCAAGTGTGAAAAATTAATGGCTGAAAGTTTTGCACTTTGGAGTCACAAAACTTTTCCCCCTGGATGGCATGTGTGTCTGTGCATGTGCATGTGCGTGTGTGTGTGTGCGGGTGTGTGTGTGTGTGTGTGTGTGTGTGTGTGTGTGTGTGTGTGTGTGTGTGTGTGTGTGTGTGTGTGTGTGTGTGTGTGTGTGTGTGTGTGTGTGTGTTTGTGCATCCGTGCATGCAGGTGCATGCGTGTGCGTGTGCGTGTGCGTGTGCGTGTTGATTTCCCTAAAGAGAAAGAGATCAGGACATGAGATGCTGGAAACTTTGCCCTTGCCTAGGTATAGTGATATAATAGTCCCTTCAGAAACCTCCTTATTGCCCTTGGGGAAGATGTTTGCTTAATGATTAAAATGAAGGTATGAATAAAAACAAAGAAAACGCACAAGAGGTGAGGTGAGGACAACGGTAATGATCTGAAAAATCATACAGTAGAGTAGAGACTTGTCCCTGTGCACTAAAGCACAAAAGCATTACAAGCACAAATGCTGTAGCTGTTTAGGTGTATCTAGATGTTAGATTTTTTCCCATGCTTTCCCCACTTTTCCCCATCTCTCTTTCTCTTTCATCCTCTCTGCTTTTCTCTCTTTCCTTCTCTCCCTTGTCATTACTCTGTTCATTAGTTCACACTGCACACTGAATCATGTGCTCTTGTAAACCTTGCTCTTCCTCCAGTATTTCTCCTCGCTGGCCATTCTGGGAAGCTGGAAATCATGTTAATGTGTTGTGTGTTTTGCCTTGCTCCCAGAAGTGTAAATATTCACCTACCTTGCCTGTGTGTGTATGTGAATTTGTTGTGCACTTTCCGAACTTTACCCCATCTCTCTTTCTCTCTGTCTCTTTCTCTCTCTGCTTTTTCCTTCCTTCTCTCCCTTGTCGTTACTCTCAGTTCATTAGTGAGATGCAGGGTGCACACTGAATCATAGTGCTCTTGTAAACCTTGTTCTTCCTCCAGTATTTCTTCTTGCTAGGAATTCTGGGTAGCAGGAAATCATTTTAATGTGCTGTGTGCTTAGCCTCTCCTTGCCTGTGTCCTAAAGCACCACATCTGACTGCTCTCAAACACACACACACACACACGCACGCACGCACGCACACACACAAACGTACACACACACACACACACACAGACACACACGCACGCACACACACACACATACTCACTCACTCACTCACTCACTCACTCACTCACTCACTCACTCACTCACTCACTCACTCACTCACTCACTCACTCACTCACTCACTCACTCACTCACTCACTCACTCACTCTCACACACACACACACACACACACATACATAGATAGAGAGAGTCATTTCATTAGAGAGAGGGAGACATGAATACACATGCCAGGTATTTGGTTTAGCCCCTGTATTCAGGATATTGGTTATTTTTGGCCTGCAGGTGGCGCTATGCCACTGTAGTATGGCTGCACACAGTGGTGTAGTGGGGATTTTTAAACTGGGGGTACGCAATTTTAAACATCATCAAATATTTAGGCAACTTATCATGTGTTTTCATCTGTTTGGTCATTCACCTGCAATACTGTTGTGTGCTCATTCCTTTTTTGTATTCAAACAGAAGAAGAATTTTTTTAAATCTCACTTCAGGAGAAGTGGGTGGACTGCGTACCCCCGCGTACCACGCCCACTACACCCCTGGCTGCACATCTCTGGTGCTCGGGCCCTAATAAAGCACTCTGAGCTCTATGGGAAATGAAATTTTTACGTGTATGTAAGGGAGATTAAATGCAAATATATGACAAATGTTCTTTGAAATATCATTCAACATCCAAAAGTAGTATGAGTGGCGGATATTAAATGTTTTGCAGAACAGAACATGCACCTGGTGCTTTTGCAGCATTTTGAAGGCAAAAACAATACTTTTTTTTTTTTAAGAGTCCTCCAATCCGCTGCCTGGCACTTTGAAATTGAAAAGTAAGGAAAAAGAAAGGCAGAAAGAAAATGTTTTTGTCCTTCTCTTGTGTGGGCAAAATAAGCCCCCATGCTAGGTACACACAGCTCTCACAAATGTACTGTTGGCTCACGAGGATATTTAACACCACGTCTCACTACATTTCTCCTACACTTTGCACCCAGTGCCATCACTGCAGTGCAGTTGCTAATTGGTAATAATGTGCTTCTTAATGACCCATAGCTGGCTCCATCGAGCACAGCCCCCGTAGTAGCATTCATCATCCCCATGTGCTGCTTCATGACCGCAGTTTCCTCACAATCTGTCATGAGTTTTATTTATTGCAGGCATGGATTTAAAGGTGGGAAGTGGGAAGGGGTTTCCACAGGGAGATTAGAAGTCAGAGGGGGAGGCGTGGCATGATGAAAAAAAATAATCGTAAAAAAGAGGAAGAAGATGAGAAGGAGGACGCAACCTGACGATGAAGTGTAGCAGGAGAAATATAATGTATATAGTGTATGTTTTTTTCCATTTTCTTCAATCTTCTCTCTCTCTCTCTCTCTCTCTCTCTCTCTCTCTCTCTCTCTCTCTCTCTCTCTTTCTATCTTTCTACCGTATCGTATCTATCTGTCTTTTGTGGACAATTCCACATTTTCTCCTGCTGCTTTCCCCATCTTAACAGAATGATTCTCTCTCACCATCATCTTTTTCTTTCATAATGTGTCATCATATCTCCACTCCAGCTACCTTTTTCCTCGTCCTCGTTCATCCTTCTCTTCAACCTCACTTGGCAGCAGAGTCAGACTTCAGACTTCACACTGGTTTCTTTCTGCCCTCTGGTTTTTCCATCACAGCCCGTCATTCAAAGGTCTGCTTCTCTTTCAAATCGCTCATTAGCTTGGCATCTCCTGCTTCTCTCCGTCTTCTCTTTCTTGCTCCATACTCTGTCCCTCTTCTTTTCTTCTTTTCTTCTTCTCTCTCTCTCTCTCTCTCTCTCTCGTTCTCTCTCCATTCTCTGTCCCTTCCTTCTTCTCTCTCTCTCCCTCTTTCTCTCTCTCTCTCGTTCTCTCTCCATTCTCTTTCCCTCCCTTCTTCCCTCTCTCTCTCTCCCTCTCTCCATTCTCTGTCCCTCCCTTCTTCTCTCTCTCTCTCTCTCTCTCTCTCTCTCTCTCTCTCTCTGATGATTGTTAAGGGCCTTTGTGTTGCCGCTCACCTGTGGTGTTTCACCAGTTGAGTGTACGAGGAGCTTAAAAGAGCTGATCGTGATGGCTTTATCGACAAGCTGTCTGAGGAAGAGAGCTGCTTTATCTTATCAGATCGCCTGCCATCTCATCAACCTCTGCACTGCTCCAACCATTTCCCTCCCGCCGCACTAGAGCCTCACTTATCATTAAGCTCATTTCCTTCCATTCCTCGCATTCTGTCAACTCACGTGTCACAGACAAAAGAAGAAACAAAGAAAAAAAGCAAAACAAATCAGAGATCCCCCAGAGGATCTGCATCCTAATATCGCTGGAATAAAATCCCAACATTGCTGGCTGCAGACTTGGCATCGCTTCAATCTGAACTGCCAGCACAACAGAACACGTCATTACTAAAGCTGCACAAAACCAGCACTAGCTTAACTCATGATCTCCTTCTGTCTCTCTCAAACCGTCAACGTCTTTCTTTTCATTGCCATCACCCTGCTCTCTCTCATGTTCTCTCCCTCTCCCACTTTTTCTTTTTTTTCTGACTGTTGAGGGGTGCATTTAGTATAGACAGCACATCACACGGGGGCACCGACTAACCTCTGGTGCTCATTCAAGGGTCATAGGTCAAGGCTCAAGGAGGGATTTACCAGAAATGTTCTAAGCTATGAGATAGGCGTCTGTCATTGGCTCCCATTATAGCCCCGTTGGCGCACGCAGCCAAGTAAAAGATGAATGGGAGCCTATTGGGCTAAATGGCTCAGCAGGGATTTGTGACGATTCTGTTCTCTGGTTTGTAAAGATGTGTGCACATTCTGTACCTTATCATGGAAGTTGTATTAGAAGTGAAGTTAAAGGTTCCTGACATGGCTTTGTTCTCCCAAAGACGTGTTAGTTTTGTCCCGCAACACGCTAGCATTCGGCTAATACCTGCTGGCTGAGGAATCTCTGCGACTATTCACGACCAGAGCTGACGAGAGACGTACTCTGACTGATCCTCCTAGCAGAGACATCTACGGTCACACACCTCAACCCCCACCACCGTCCAACATGTTAATTGAAGGTGCCCAAATTCTTAAGGATGAGCGCAGTCATTTCCTTTACCCCATGTACACATGCCGCTTTTCCACCACCTTAAATGCAATAAATAACAGGTGTCCGCAACAATCCTAACATAACTTTAAACACATCGACATCTGAAGTCAGACTTAAAACTACAAAACAAATGGCGTAGTGCCGTAAAGTCGATTGTCACGTGTTATGTCATTGCTATAGTTGAAATAAGGGTCATTTTCACGAATCTAACACTTGACAAGATGCAAACGTGTCGGCAAATGCTTTCACTTACTCATATCTATCGAACGCGACTTCATTGTTTCCAGGGAAAAAATCACACGGGCAGATAGTTCTAAGAAAAGCGTACAGCCCCATTGGCACCCATTCATTATTTACTTGGCTGCGATAACATAGCTGCAGTGCCACTCCTGGCCACACCAGCTAGTTGTCGTTCTTGTACAAGATTCCATTTTCTTTGGATTTACTTAGGCTGGATCTCAAATGGCGCACTTGTGCACTTCGGGCACTATGTTTCAGTGCGTAACTAATACGACATACGCACTGAAACATGAACACTAAAGTGCACAAGTGCACCATTTGAGATTCAGCCTTAGAGTTCCTTGGAGAAACCTGGTGCACATGGGGAACTGTTTGGCCAGTGTTGGAGCTAACATGCTGTTGGAGTGATTGGAGACTGGACATGTGCCTGTGGATT
>NC_085867.1:5925953-5993453 GCF_034702125.1 Engraulis encrasicolus | reverse complement strand
TCATGATGGAGGGTGTAGCACTTGCCTTCTTTAGTTTGCGCAAGAAGTAGAGACGCTGATGGGCCTTCTTCGCCAGTGATGTAGTGTTGGTGGTCCAAGAGAGGTCGTCGCTGATGTGCACTCCAAGGAACTTGGTGCTGCTCACTCTCTCCACAGCATCACCGTCGATGGTCAGTGGTGGCAGTTGTTTTTGGACCCTCTGAAAGTTGACAACAATCTCCTTGGTCTTGTTGACATTCAGCAGGAGGTTGTTGTCTTTGCACCATCTGGCCAGCAGGTCTACTTCTTCTCTGTAGTGGGTCTCATCGCCCTTAGTGATGAGGCCCACCAGTGTTGTATCATCCGCAAACTTCACTAGATGGTTAGTGTTGTGGGTCGTTGTGCAGTCATGTGTCAGCAGCGTGAGCAGCAGGGGGCTGAGAACACAACCTTGCGGAGCCCCCGTGCTCAGGGTCAGGGTGCTTGAGGTGTTATTCCCTACCCGTACTTTGTGGTCTCTGCATCAGGAAGTCCAGCAGCCAGTTGCAGAGGGAGGTGCTGAAACCTAGTTTGTCCAGTTTTCTGATGAGTTGTTGTGGTATTGAATGCTGAACTGAAGTCAATGAACAGCATTCTCACATATGAGTCTTTATTGTCCAAGTGGGTGAGTGCTGGATGGAGGGCAGAGCAGATTGCATCCTCCGTGGATCGCTTGGCTCGGTATGCGAACTGGTAGGGGTCCAGGGTGGGGGGTAGGGTGGCTTTGATGTGTGACAGGACTAGCCGTTCGAAGCACTTCATGATTATGGGCGTCAGTGCTACAGGACGGTAGTCATTGAAGCATGATGGTGATGATTTCTTCGGCACGGGTATGATGGTAGCAGCTTTGAAAAGTGATGGGATGACTGCTTGCTCCAGAGAGATGTTAAAGATGTCTGTGAAGACATCCTCCAGCTCTTCTGCACAATCCTTCAACACTCTGCCAGGTATGTTGTCTGGGCCAGCTGCTTTGCGTGGGTTGATGGTGGCCAGTGTGTTATTGTCTCGAAACCAAGAAACCAAGAATTTTATCTGTGTATATCAGGGGTGTCAAACTCATTTTGGTCCGGGGGCCGCATACAACCCATGTGGACCTCAAGCGGGCCGCATTAGTAACATCATCGCAAAAAAAAAAAAAACGTAAAGCAGAGGATTAGTGTTCAGTACTATCACGTTTTAAGTGTGTTGAATATGTAGAAAGCAATGCAATATTGATAATCCTATGCAAAATTTCCTTGACTTCATTCATTCATTGGCAACCGTCAATTAATTAAATATGGGACAGTTCATTTTGGCAGGGGGTCTGGGGGTTTTCCCCCAGAAAATGTTGTATTTCTTATATGTAATTTCCTGCATTTTCACGCATTCTAACATCCCGTTTCCAGTTTGAGCTTAATAGGAACCAATACAAATCCTATTATATTTATTATTTAATTACAACCAATACCAATACAATACGAATAAGAAGTATTAATAACATTTTATCTCTATATACAGTATGAGGTCTATAATATATGAGCTTTATGAAATGCCTGTTACAGTACAAATTCACTATTTATAATAGAAGTGTGATGTGCACTTTACTACATATATACAGTGTAACAGAGGGACCATTGGGTTAATGTCATGCAGGTTTCGATTTTGCCCCGAGGGCCGTAATTGCGCATTTCGGTTATTTCATTTTTTTTTTATTTTTTTTTTAACATCCGGGCCGGATGGAACCCTCCCGCGGGCCGGATGCGGCCCGCGGGCCGTATGTTTGACACCCCTGGTGTATATAGCTCTAGGCTGAAAAAAGGAAGATATTCAAGGAGTATGAAAACGAAACAGATAATGTTTGTTTTATGGCAGTTAACCACAATAAAACAGAATGATGGTGGTGTTTATTTCCCTATGTGGGATCCAAATGAATAATAACATTGCGAAAAGTGAAAAATGAAACCTTTGCGTTTCATTTTTGGTTACTAAAGAAGAAACATTTGGAATCTCATTACAAATCCTAAACACTCCATCACAAGGGATCTGCAGATGATGCTGATAACAGAAAAAAAAAACTTTGAATACGCTACGGCCCTTAAAATCCATTTAATATGGGTGAAAGACAAGGAAAGAAGCAATAACACAGAGCAAGAACAAGAATGAGACAGTGCAGAGAAAAACATATGAGCATGGGTTCCTGCAATAATGAAGTTTCTGCCCGATGCCACTGACTTCTCCTCTACAAATTCTCTCCGCTCAGGTCCCTAAAGGATGGCAGCCAATTATCGCTCCTAATTTAATGGGATTCTACTACATCGGCTTTTCAATTTAGAGCCCAGGCTCTGGCAGACCTGCACTATGTCTAAAAGCATAATTGGGTCCTGTCATTGTTGGAGGTAAACACTCCAACCTGAATAGTGATGGCTACTTCCCTTTTCTCCCCTTCACTCCATCCTGTCTGCTTGTCTGTCTTGTCTTCTTGACCTGCTGAGATTGACAATAGCAAGGCACCGCTGAGTCTGCCACCCTGTTGACTGTGGAGGCTGTATACAAGGCCAAGGTACCGGATGATAGTAGAGTAGAGTAGAGAAATTATGAAAAGCTACATGGATTATGTCATTTTTATTTCCTTATCAATCTTCCATTTTCCTTTGTAAGTCACCCTGGCCATTTCTCAGCTGAGCACTTGTGCTTAATTTTCTTCCCACGCTCACTCTCTGTCTTTAAAGGGACGCTACCTAACCTCACTCCCTGCCTTTATTTGGAGGCTGTTTTGCATGTTTGATAAGAAATACGACCCCCTGAGACCATAATCATGTCAATTGTACATACGTATTTTGAGAAAGTTGGATCATACCTTCTTATCTACGCTAACAATAGCCGTGCTATCACCTATCTTCTCCGGGTCCTCCCCGGTCTTTATAAGAAAAGGGATAACAGTTGCCATGCGTATTTCCTGTCAAGTTTGTGCACAGTGGCAGGCTAACCCTAACCCTAACCATAACCATAACCCTAACAACAACCCGCTCGGCATGCCGCAGCAGTCTAAGCAGCGTGGAACACACATTTTTCGAAAAAAGGGTTAAAGTCCCCAGTAGTGGGTAGCATAGGACCCAGGGAACATAGGACCCGAGGAACATAGGGATGACCCTGTGTTATAGCTATATGTTTCACGAGGGCATATTGTAAAACACACCATTCTAATGGTTAGATGGCGAGATGGAACCATGTCTCCGCTGCCTTGCAGCAAAGTTGTCATCACAAATCCCATTCTACTAACCTTTCACAAAGACATGAGGAGCTGGGGACACTTCGGATTGTGTGTAGGGAACCTGCAAGGTAAGTGTGGTGATGTTGAATTTTACAAGATCTTTAAAGTGTTGTTATGCCTGCATTGAACATAGGCCTACTGTATATCACACCTAACGTGGCTAACGCAGTATGAATAAAATTTCTCAAAAAATATATCCAGTTGACGTGATTATGCTCTCAGGTGGTGGTCTTCCCAAACATGCAAAAAACAGGCCAATATACTTCAACTCCAGGTAATAATTTTAAGCACAAAATAGACAGAACGAGTGACGAGAGAGAGAGAGAGAGAGAGAGAGAGAAAGAGAGAGAGAGAGAGATCAACCGTCTGACTGACAAACAGACAGACCGAACTGAAAAAAGGTTGTGTCTGCGTTAAGATGTCAATGGTACCTGAGCAGAGGCCTGGGGCCTCATTTATCAAGCGTTCTTAAGGTCAGATTAGACTTCTGCAACTGCGCTCGTCAAAACTCGCGTGGGAGTGGCCACGAACCAACATTGTATTCATGCATCTGCGAGTTCTGCGAGGTCCGAGGTCTCGTCGCGAGCCACATTTGAAATTGCGCGATTAGGATACTTTCACTTCATTTGTGAAAAATGGGGCTATGTAAGCACCCGGAAAAGGACTGTATAATAGGGCTGGTCCAGGAATACAGTAAGTCCGGCCAGAACAAAAATGGATCTCCCCAAGAAGTCACACACACACAAGATTGAAGGCCTTGAAACCGTGAAACCGTGGTTTATCTCTCATGGACGCACGGAAACAAAGAGTACATATGGACGCTGGGATCCTGAGACGTCCAGAGAATAGAGGGAGATGGATCCCAAGTTGACTGCTAGAGTCCCTGTGTGCTGATGGTCTGAAGACTGACCTGCCTTGCAGCCCCTGTGCACACAGATGCACAGCAGGGTACCGAGCCAGGGGGTGTTCCCAGTAGGCCAGGACCTACCTCTGGAGCCGGAAGGTCTGGTTGCTGGGCCAATCACTGCCTACCCACACGCTTGGTGCATGATGGAAAAGTACCTCAAAAGTCTGTAGGTCAGTGAAAGGGTCTGTAGGTCAGTAGCAGGAGGAGCAGTAGAAGGTGAAGAGGGGAGGGGGGGGTGCAGCATCTCTCTCACAAACAACGGGGGATGGGCTGAGTGTTGAGGTGTGAGAGTGACCAGAGAGAGGAGAAAGGGCCTAAACTGTCAGAGTCACTGTGGCCAGGAGGCACAATTCTGAACAGCCGCCCCCAACTTTGTGGAACAAAGTTGAAATATGATGTTGTGGTGGAAGTTGGGTACCAAAGGGATGTCGATGGTATGCTGATGGTTCAGACGACAGACAGTGCTTGGTCAGGTCAGAGACCCAGTCTGTGCTGTCACCTACCAACAGCTCCTGGCATGACTGCGGTTGGTGGGTGATGAGTGGAACCAGGAGTCCAGTGTCTAGGCCGCCCCATCTGCCCACGGCGACTGGGCAGACGAGGCTCCGACGCTGGAGTGAAGTGATGCTGCTTCCCCTCCACACGGCTGTGTGCTGACTTGGGGCGAAGGCGTGATGACTGTCTCTGGATGGCGGCACTGATGGTGGCCGCCCCATGACGGGCTCTGATGGATGTGCGCTGTGGCCCCTTCCTGCCACCGGAGGTGCTGACCTGACGCACAACCTGAGATGAGGATGGACGGTGAAGCTGACACAGAGGGAGGCGCCAGTTGGGGCTGTCAGCTGGGCTGCTGGCAGAACTGACTGCCTGACGGGTGTGGGCCTCTGGTCGCTGTGATCGATGACTGCTAGCCGCTGCCTGTGCCAGCCTGACTGAGGTGCTGTGCTGGCGTTTGGCAGAATGCTGACGGCTAGCAGGTGTCTGTGCTCCTATGCACAGGCTGGAGGAAGTGGAGGAGTGGTGCTGAACGGCCTTGGCAGGGCCTTGAAGTGTCCATCCAAGCCGCGACTTCAGTGCTATAGGTGCACCCGTGGGACCTACGTGCACTGGCTGGATGGGCATGAGGAGGTCTGGGTAGTCAGAGTCGATGAAGAGGAGTGGCTGGACTTGTGTGAATGGCTGAAGAGGCAGGCCTCTGAGGTGACTGTAGGTCCTTTTCAGAGCCTCAACAGGATGTGATTGAGGGGACAGTCTGAGTTCTGGCGAAGTGAAGGCCCGCTGGATCTTGTATCTCTTCTCTGGGTGGCTGGCTGATGACACAGAGAAGGATACAGACCTCCCAGGCACTGTTCTGACGTCCTGGCGGATGGTGTGGAGGGCCAGGTCCTCACTCGGTCCCTGCAAGCCGAGCTGCTGCGCTGCTTGGTGAAGGAGCATGGTGCGCTCAGAGCCGTCGTCGAGGATGGCGTATGTCTCCATCCTCTTGCCTCGGTGATGCAGGTGCACCTTCACCATCTTCAGCAGAACGCTACTGCCTCTCCTCGCTGGGTCCAGGTAGTAGGTGGCGGGCTGGCTGGCTGAAGACGGCGCAGCTGGCTCTGGCTTGTTGTAGTAGTTGACCTCGTGCAGGATCTCCAGGTGCCGGCGGTCGCACTTCGCGGAACGTGCCTTGAGGTAGCATTGGGCTGCCTGGTGGTCACCTCCAGCACTTATTGCCGGCCTTCACCCACTCTGCACACAGTTCAAGGGACATTTTCTTAAATGCAGTGCACTGGTTGAAATAGTGCTCCTTGCTGTTGCAGAATGGGCAGAACTTCTTGGGCTGTTCTTCCCTCTGAGGTGGAGCTGGATTGGATGGGGGGTCTACCAGCAGGACTGTTGTAGGCTGCATGGCTGATGTCTGCTTCCCCCCGGTGCTCCGCTGCAGATCCGACTGGGTTGCTGCTGCAGCTGCTGCTTGCGGCGGGTCGATGGTGTCGTCCATCTGCACACTGACTTCATGCTCCAGCCAGTCAGCGAAGTCCCGTAGCGTGGGGACAGGCACACGGGCAGGGTCAATGTACCGCCGGAAAGCAGTGCGCAGCTCATGCGGCAGCTTGGGCAGCAGGCGTGAGACGTGGGAGCCGGTCTGTAGCTCCAGTTGCTCCTGAGTCCCCATCTTGTCCAGCATCCCCACCAACGACTGGATCTTCAGGGCGAAGTGACGGAAGCCTCTTTGGTCACACCTCTTGACGGGGGGCTCAGCCAGTAGCAGGTTGATCTGCCTGAGTACCAACTTGCGGGGCTGGCCGAAGAGCTTGGTGAGGGCTGCCATGGTGTCCATGTATGGAGAGCCGCTGTGACAGTACGCGTCTGCTACCAGGACAGCTTCCTCAAACTTCAGGTGGTCCAGCAACACCTGGTACTTGAAGCGTTCCGTCGCGTCAGATGGCAAGACGTTGTCCAGCGCCAGCTGCATTCGGTGAAACTGCCGCGGGTCGTCCTCGGTGAAGAGTGGGATCTTCATCTTGGGGCCGCGGTAGGTAGTCTCCTGATGGGGCAGAGACTGCAGCCGGCGTGGAACTGGTGGCAGGACGAACTGGTCCGGGACTCTCCCACCCTGGTCTGCTGCGGCTGAAGAGCGCCGTGGACTGTATGGCGCCGCATACTGTGGTGTGTCCACTGAGGAGGAGGATGAGAAGGCCAGCTGACCCCGTGTCCGGTTCATGCTCCTCATACGCTCTGTCAGTTCAGCAACCAGTGGTGATGTGTGACGAGGAGCTACTTGTGGGCGTGAGGTAGACGTCACTGCATCTGCTGCAGTGGTGGCGACGTGTGGCCGAAGCAGAGGTGGCTGGTCTTGGACCTGTGGCTCTGGCGATGGCACACGGCGGGTGGCACTCACTGGATGCGCAGGGCTGTGTCGTCTGTCCTGCTGCAGGGTTGGTGAGGTGAGTGGTCCACTAGGTGAGTGGGCTCCCGGTGTGGCTGCAGGCGCCTGACGGTCTCTGGCTGGTGAGCGTGTTGGAGTGGAGTGGTACTGCTGCATCAGGAACTGCACATCCCTCTGCAGCTGCCGACTCTCCTCCCTCATCTGCCGGTTCTCTTCACGCATCTGCCTGCAGTCCTCCCTCACCTCCTGCCTGATGTGCAGATTGTCCTCTCGCAGCTCCCGATGAATCCCTACATTCTCCTCTCGCAGCTGCTGATGAATCCGTACATTCTCCTCTCGCAGCTGCTGGAGGGCGAGTAGAATGGCTGCTGACGTGTCTGTCGTGGTCTGTCCAGCAGGGGGCGTGTGTGTCACCTCCCGGGGCCTGCTGTCTCCCATGTGTGACTGGTCAGCAGTGTGTGTGTGTGAATCGGGACTGATACTTCTATTGGGGGATGCCATCTTAACTGTGTAGAGTACTGTATCCGGCGAGGAGGACCTTGTAAAAAATGGGGCTAAGTGTGCACCCGGAAAAGGACTGTATAATAGGGCTGGTCCAGGAATACAGTAAGCTACACAGGTTGTCCGGCCAGAACAAAAATGGATCTCCCCAAGAAGTCACACACACACAAGATTGAAGGCCTTGAAACCGTGAACCGTGGTTTATCTCTCATGGACGCACGGAAACAAAGAGTACAGTCAGTGAAAGGGTTTGTAAGTCAGTAGCAGGGGGAGCAGTAGAAGGTGTGTGTGTGTGTGTTGGGGGGGGGGGGGCAGCATCTCTCTCACAAACAACGGGGGATGGGCTGAATGTTGAGATGTGAGAGTGACCAGAGAGAGGAGAAAGGGCCTAAACTGCCAGAGTCACTGTGGCCAGGAGGCACAATTCTGAACAACATTGTTAGCATTGCGGTCATTATTAAGCAATGTTGCTTTCTATCCCGGTTAGCTGGGTATTTTCACACAAATTGCAAAGGCAATGCACTGGTATCATTATTTGACATACCCAGTCTGTTTTCACGAGCAGAAAATGCAAGCATGTAAAGACAGTTGATTCTGCCGATGTGTGTTTACATTCGGTGGAGGAACGGTAGTAAAACCGCAGGCATTGTGCCACGAGTGTTCAACTGATGCATTGTTTGTTACTTAGCTTGTAGCTTCATGTATTTACACACATTTACACACAAGGCATTAAAAAAGTTTTTAACAGAATACAGATCTGCTCTCGCAAACTACTGGCATTGCGCTGCCACAAGAACAGAACAAGGAAGTAGCGAGACGACCAATCATAGTGCCTTTTTGTCTGCGTACTCCGCGTCCGTCCGACGGATAGTTAGAATTTTTTCGAGGCGCTCAACGACGGGCGCAGAGCCTCTGAGAGGGGGGCGTGGACTCGCATAGACAGAAAACGGACGGACGCAGATTCTATGCGTCCGAAGCATAAATCTAGCTTTAGGCACAGATATGTGCGTAAAGCGTGCGTGCGATCATTCCTGAGCAAAGTGTGGGATTTATGAACATGTACTTGAACGTAGAAATGTGCCTAAATCTACGCACACCTCAGACCATCCGTGCGAGTGGAAGAAACGCGAAATTGCAAATAATATTGACCGTGCAAGGTACAGTTTGCTTTGAATGACAATGGAGTATGACATTGTGCTATTTTACAGTGTTTTCGTCCATGTGTGTCTCCTTCTTTTACTTATTTTGAAACACTGTCCTCCTCCTGTCGAAAGCACCTCCACTTCTGCCGCGGAAATGTTTCTATCTCCGCACTTCCCGCCAGCGCTTCGACTGGCGCGTGTGTTCATGTGTGTCCAAACAGGGTGGCGCCTTCGAATTAACATGGCATTTGAATATATTTTAATACCATATATGGTTACTTGGAGGCGTTTCGGGATGCAAATTACCCCGAATGCGCGCGTGCACAGTGATTTGGAAGGTGTGGGATTTATCATGCAGACGTGTGCGTAGGAGCAGCCAACGCACGTTTGATAAATCCCGATTTTTCTGTACTTGCGAACATTCTAAATTTCACTCGTAAGACACAATTTAGAAGACATTCTACGAACTGATGATAAATGAGGCCCCTGGCCTGGTCCTGGTAGTGATGTTTGCATACACACACTCACATTACGAAGCCCATGTGCCCTGGTAGTGATGTTTACAAAGTCCATGTGCCTCAGCTTAATCTCAGCGGCACACATGCAGCTGAAAAATGTAATTAAAGCTGTCAGCCAAAAGGTGCACGCCGGGACAGATTTATAAGGTCATTAAAATAAAGCTCTCATATGCATACAAATATTCTGAATCTGCATAAAATGAGAAGTGCAAAGTTGTGGAAAGGGAAAATATACTGTAGTACATCATGAAGGGAAAGACCAAACTGTGGAGGGTTTCTAAATGCTGGGAGGAATTATTGGTAAACTCCAGTGTGTAGTAGAATGAATTTGTCGTGTGTGTGTGTGTGTGTGTGTGTGTGTGTGTGTGTGTGTGGGCGCGTGTGCGTGTGTGTGTTCCAGCCTCCATAGGCTCTTGCATCACTGCTTCCTATATCAGAGGAGATCACCCAAGATGGAGCATGATGCCTGTCTTTGATGCTGCTCTCTGAGCATAGATGAAATGGACAAGACCCACCCTCATCTACAAATGGGACATAAACAGCACATGCAATTCTAATGTAATCTTGCACTGCAAAGTACAGGCCAATGACAGCTTTGGCTGGGCCCGGGACAATGTAATTACGATCCAATTCTGGGCCCCCTCTCTCCCTGGGCCCGGGACAAGTGTCCGCTACCCTGGAAAAGCCTATATCAAAAGGAAAAGAAAGAACAAGAAGGGAAATGTTGAACAACAGCTGTGCACAGAAGCACATGCTGCCTATATGAAAAGAAATAGGAATGATAACACTCTCATCCTCTTTCACTTCACCAAAGTCAACCTTGTGTATGGATGCTGGTTATGACACACCCACATCTTTTGGTGAAATGGTTAAAAAATAATCAAGGATGAGAAGGCATGTTTGTCTGTTAATGGAGGCTATCCAACCATTCATAATTTTCTCTAGCTCAAGGCCAAGAGTAAAAAAAAGACTGAAAATTCAAAAACTGTAACTCAACTTTTGTCCACAACCACAACTGAGAATATGCACTTCAATGGCATTTATTTCCTTGCAAATAAGTATCAGTTGTCTAATTTGGCACTCTTGATGATTGGTGTCCTCACTAATGCTTCAAGACTTGAGGAGATTGTCATTTCATAATGATCCCATATCTGTACAGTATGACAAATAAACAAGCATACTCAAGGATAAGTCCACACACACACACACACACACACACTCACGCCCACACACACGCGCACGCTCACATGCACGTGCACACACACACAAACACACACACACACACACACACACACACACACACACACACACACACACACACACACACACACACACACAAACTGGCGTGTAAAAACGTACCTCAGCTCCAGTCCTCAATGGCAAGGCAAGGGACATTGACTCTCTGCCAGCTTAACAGATGGGTAGCAAGTGTTGCTGGCTGCGGTGGCCATTCTCTTAATCCTTTTCTTATGCCTTGATGACAATAAAGAAAGAAGAAAGAAAGACAGCCCAATACGGAAACTCCAACTCCCATTGTGTGCTGTGGAGAGCTGTGTCACAATGACAAGTGTACACTGCACACAACGAAATGCAATGTATGCCTCACCTTTGCAAGTGCAAATGATGTGTGGATGTGGAGAGTGTCCGACCAGCATCCACCTCAATCATTGTTGACAAGCTGGTTCCTTTTTCGGAGCTACAAAAACTACTGAAATGGTAAAAAAGTCAGTTGGTCTCTGCAAAGAGTTGCAAATACAAAAGCTGCAGAAAAGCCGGCAGTTTCCCCAGAGAGCTTTTTCTTCTTTGATTACTCCCTGTCCTTGAGCCCTCATACTTAACGCGAGTCTGCATGATCATTTTAAGAGGGCTGACTGACACGCTAGGTCGGAAGTTTATTTTAAAAATCGCCCACAGCCACGGATCCAAAAACCAGCAGGAGTTCTTCCGCTGGGCTGTCAAGACTTGGCGTATACGTATTTCAAGTATGCTATAGCATAGTCTATCCCCGTCTTAAAATTTTGCACGCACTCTCTCTTTTAAGACATAGCCTGTCTGTCTGAAGACAGGCATCTCGGATGTGTCCACATCAAAAGCACTAGATGAGAGAACATGACATGCATTGATGAAAACTCCAAGCAACCCATTCAGTCATGCTCATGTCAAAGTGAAGGGTTCTGTCCCTCTTTGTCCATTTGTTCAAAGAGAGATGAGGTAGACAGTGTATTTATTGGCAAATCCATGCACTTCTAAAAGTATTTGGGATCTTAAGACCTGATGGAATATGTTTACTTTTGACACTGTAGAGACAGTTGGGGATTTAACTATCTATAAAATACCAGAAAGAAGATTAGATGTATTTTCCTTCTTGAAGTCCCATGTTGAAAGGGGTTGATCATAACAGGCAGAACTACAAGGCACCATTTGTGTGTGTGTGTGTGTGTGTGTGTGTGTGTGTGTGTGTGTGTGTGTGTGTGTGTGTGTGTGTGTGTGTGTGTGTGTGTGTGTGTGTGTGTGTGTGTGTGTGTGTGTGTGTGTGTGTGTGTGTGTGTGTGTGTGCGTGCGTGCGTACGTGCGTGCGTACTCTAGGCCAGTGTGGTGTAATGTCTTCTTACTCATTATCCTTCAGAGGGAGTCTGGATAAGTAAATGGACTTGCTGCAAATGGCCGCATGGCTCACATAGGAGTGCAGACCTATTAAGAGCTTTAAATGCCAGCAGGAGGACTTTGAAGTCTGTTCTCAAGTTTGAAGCCAGGGTGCAGGGAAATAAGGCCACAGTATGTTCTCCCTGTTTTCTCAGAAGTATTGTGGCAGGGTTTTAAGTTAACCTTAGTCTGAGACATAAATTTGTTTCTTTGAAAAACAGTCTGATTACTTCTCGATTAGAATTCACTTTAAATCTGTTGAATGAGCCGAATCCTGTAATGGCACATACATACTGTACATGTATCCACCTTTGGATTGACAAGTTTGTGTAAGGATTGAATTATACCTGTTTGGTATATAGGCTATGCAATTTGAGCTCAACAGTCTAATGAGTGCAATTTTGAACCCATATGCCAAATTAGAAATATTTTAGGAATGTGTTCTAAAATCTCACATGCCTCTTTTCCACTGCCGATTTTCTGGTAGGCCTTCAGCTCGACTAGGCCGCCAGTTTTTGCATTTTGATTGGGCACTACATAGCTTAATCGAAGAGCAACAAGTCCAACAGTCAGACAAAGATGTGTCCGTCTATGCACTGCCACCTTGTGGACACATGAGGGAATAACAATTGAAAGAAAGCGTTTCAGACGGACAGAGCGACGGACAGACGGACATACCCTCTAATGGGGCACCTAAGTCACGCCCTCTACTTCCTGGTTCATGGGGCAGAGGGAGTCAAAAAATGAATACTGGGCTTTAAAATGAGTGATTTTTGGATTTGTGGTGCAAAGGTGGAGGTCCAAGGTTTGGATTGGTGTCAAAAAAACACAAATTTTCAAGCCCAGTAAAAAAATGTTGACTCCCCCTCCCCCATGAACCAGGAAGTAGAGGGCGTGACTTAGGTGCCCCATAGAGATGCTAGGACGCATCTAAAAAGTGGCGGCCGAGTTGCGCTGTGTCGAGCTGTAGGCCTATCAGAAAACCTGCAGTGGAAAACAGGCAAAAGTGTCTCCTTATTCACCGGGAACCTGATGGTAACTGGCGTCTCATGATTACAGTAGATCAGTAGTAAATTGACTGTAGAGGTCATGCCAAGGTCAACATGTCTCCTTTTCTAACCAAATATATTGATCCTTTGGATGTTTTGCTATTGGAGTTGCACTGTAGATTCATGAATGGCTGATTGAATAAACTAGAATGTTAGTGCTCTTCATGAATTGTGTGTAAAATATAAAACAGGTCACTGAAACACGCCCAGCCGAAACATCTGCTTAGAAAATGTGCTTTCACTCCTGTCAAATGTTCTGTTTTATTTGTTTCTTTGTTTGTTTTCTGCCTTGCTGCATATTTATGTGGATATTTGAACGAGTGTGTTTTGTAAAGTTTGCATGTCTGATGCTTCAGGTCCTGAGTGTTCATTGCCAATTCTGTTGTTGTTGTTATTGTCAGACTAGTCTGGCAGGAGGAGGGAACGCCGCCATATCTCATCTTCCTCAGTATCCCATCATGCCTACCCCTGACCTTCACCACCGACCAGACAGTCTGCTCTCTGTCTCTGTCTCCCCCCTCCCTCTCTCTCTCTTTCTCTCCCTCTCTCTCTCTCTCTCACACTCACACTCTCTATCACACACACACACACACACACACACACACACACACACACACACACACACACACACACACACACACACACACACACACACACACACACACACACACACACACACACACACACACAAACACACACACACACACACAAGCCTCTGCCAGTCTGTCCTTTGGAGTTGGGGCAACATGATGTTGATTACATCCATTTCATATTCACATGAGGAAGCCTTATAGAGCAAGACAGGCTGACAAAGACAGAGAGAGGGATAGAGAGACAGAGAGATAGATAGATATAGAAAGACGAGAAGGGGGAAGCAGGATTGCCAGATGTGACGGATGATTTCCAGCTCAAAAAATGCTCAAAAACACCCAAAAACTGTAGGCACTCAATCCCGCCCAATTTGATTGCAATTATCTTGATTTCTGGGGCTAAAGATTTGCGGAAAATCTGCCCATTAGCTATTTCTACTCGCAGATTGGTCACCCTATAAACAGTCCAATTGTGTGCGATACACAATCTGCACAATTCCCCAATATGGCAACCCGGGGGGAAAGAGGTCCAATCACTGGTGAATCAGAAGGATGGAATAGTGTCTGGCACGTTTGGGCTAGCAGTTCATCATCTCTCTGACATACCTCAATTGCTCTTTCTGACCCTGTGGTGCATCTCATTCCCTCTCTGTGTTTCTTCCATGCATTTCTCATCAAGCCACTCTCCCTTCCACCCCAGACATAATTAATAATGCATGACATTAAAAAATGAGTAAGAAATGGATTTTTTTTCTCCAACAAATCAGAAATGGTGGGAATAACTCTATTTTCTGTTGAAGTTACATCAAGGAAAGTGGTGTTGGGTGAGGAGGAATGAAAAAAAAGTATTCATATCACATTTTACAAGTGTCAATGGAAAGGGTGTGAAAGACAATATTACAGAGGGCTTTATATCATTTCTATGTTTGCATGCAGGATTGCATTCACAATCAAAAAGATACAAGTGGAACAGCAGGTCGCACCCACACTTTTATCATTGTGTTGTTGCTTTCATTTGAAGGAGGTGCGTTAACTACTCACCGTCTGTGCTCTCAATGACATGCAGGTCAAGCTTATTGCAATAAATCAACAAATTCTGCAGTTGTGACAGAATGGTAATAACCAAGAAACTGCTTTGCACTTTGGCCAATGAAATTAAACTGCCGGAATTAGAAATGCATACTGGATGTGTGGAGGCAAGTTGAGCTGGAGTACACGCTGTTATGAAACTTACCATTAGCCTCTTACAAGCGATAGTAGGCCCTATGTACACAGAAAATACAAAGGCAGAATTACGCTTTGTAGTTCAACACTTAAATGGCAAATGGACAGCATAGGCTACCGCCTTTCCTCTCCTTCTAGCACTCAAATCGCCACATTCACCCATTCATACTCATACTCACATTCCGGTGGCAGTGGCTGCCACGCGGGGTACCACCCTGCCACCAGGAGCAGCTTGGGGTTAAGTATCTTGCTCAAGGACACATTGATGGGGACAGACAGAGTGGGGCTCAAACCTGCACCCTTCTGGTTGCCAAACGGCTCCTCTGACCATCACCGCCGAAGTTGATTTAACATCTTCTAGAGTGCATTTGGTCCCAGAGTAGTCTCTAATGCCTCTTTGGTAGGCCAACAGCTTTTTGCTTTACGGTTGAGCTGTGTCATGCCTATTCAAAAAGTAAAAAGTGACGGCCGAATAGCGCTTTGTCAAGCTGTAGGCCTACCAGAAAACCCCCAGTGGAAAAGAGGCATAAGTGTTGAATCAACATTGTGTTTTTACTGTGCAAATCAAGACAAATGTGCACTATGCATAACGACCTACAGTTTTCCTGTTCATTGTCATAATTTAATAGATTTATGGCACAGGAAACTCACTGCTTGTCAGTACAAGTTGAAGAATTCAATTTGTCTGCTCTCATAACAATTTAGAAATAGTTGTGGTTTTGTTTGATGGATGGGAAATATGGTGCCTGGTTAAAAAAAGAAAAGAAAATCAATACAAAAACACATTAGCATAATCACATACAGTAAGTTTTTAACAAGCTTCTGGCATACGGGTTTATCCACAGAAGCTATTTAAACCCCTATGTTAAATCCTCTTTTAACAGGAAACGCAAGAGAAATGACAACCATGCCAAGGTGATGAGCTGCCGTCTTGACTTGGTGTTTGTTTCTTTGCCAGATTCTACATGATGATGCACAAGAAATGCAATAAAAAGAGACGCACAATCACACTAGGAACACAGGAAATGTGTAGCCTACCCGAGCGTGATCATTAGCACATGCATCATTACACCCTGCTGTGCTGTGAGATTTCAGCAGTTCATCTCTAGCTAGCTTAGCTGATCATTTCATCTCATTCCCTCCATTCTCAGTCCTCTGAGACGAGGTAATCATCTAGCACCATAATGAACAGGTGAAGATATTGCATCATCACATTTCAGTTTGATGCTTCTTGACAAAGTTTTGCGTGGGCCTGCACACCTTGAAGATTTCTTTTTAGCAGGTGCAGCTTTTCAGGGTACTTCAGTCAACAGTCAGAAAGAATAGCGCAACACTGCTTCTTCACGGTTCACCGCTTTATTTTGGTGTGAGAAGCAGTGCTGCGCTATTCTCTCTGACTATAGTATGATACTCCTTCCCAAATATTATATCACTACATGTATGTTCCCTCACTTTGATTTATTTGAATTAGGTTCTGGTATACTGTACATCGGCTAGGTGTACAACCTTTGGTACGATTGGAAGACTCGTCAAGTGTTTGACATTTTGTTTGCCCAAAGGTTGCCAGTTCGACTCCCAACCCAGCATATTGGAGGGTGGGGTAATTAACCCCCGCATCCTCCTCCATGACTGAGATGAGTAGCCTGAGATTGGCATTGTCCTGCCACATTGCTCCCTTGGGGTGCCATTTGGGGTTTCCCCCTGGCAAGTGTGAGGCATTAATGCAATTTTGTTGCGTGCTGTGGAGTGCTGTGTCACGTTGACAATGGGGATTTCCTAGGTGGGCTTTTCCATTTCAATACCTGGCACAACCCCCTTCCGTGGGGCCAGGTATCAATGGCTGTTTCCCAATGTCTAGTGTGCGTCCTTCGAAGTGTATCAGCCTTGGTAATCACACCCAGTGAATGGATACTCGTTGGTGAACTCTGCGGATTATTTAATCACTTGCCGTGACTAATTAGGCTGACACACCTCCAAGGCTCATACACTTGTCATTGGGAAATAATGACTGTGTGAAGTTACCAAGATAGAATATGGCTGCTGTTAAGTGACAAACAAAAGGTAGTGACTGCCTAAGTGCATGCAGAGGTTAAATGCTATTTTCAGTTGGACCATTTACACATTTTGTATCTAAGGAGGTAATCTGCATAATTTTGTACAATGTCATGTTTCATCCAAAAGAGGTAATGAGAATCAACACACAAACCTGACAGATGGACGGAGAGGCAGGCCGCCAGCCAGAGAAGCAGGCAGCAGGCCCAACAAAACCTCATGTCAATGGAACTAACCCTCTATCACTGTGGAAGACCTGGGCCATTATTTAACAGCAATGTCATGCTTGACTTTAAATCTTGTTTTTTCACATTAGGAAACCAATTTCCTCTGTCTGTCTTGGAGTGGGAGCCTGTCCAGCAGCCGTGTTCATTTACCTTCTCAGGTTTCTGATCATGCCTCAGCTTCCACAAGGTATGCATGTCATCTACACTAAATAGATGTCAGTCATTTAAATTGAACTTGAGCTGGATTCCTATGGCTTGATTTGATTCCTAGCCAACCAGTCAGAAACACACGCGTGCACGCACGCACACGCACATGCTTGTGATGGAAAGTTTGCTCTCTTTTTTGCAGTGCTGTGTTTTTATGTTTGCCCCCTGGAGTACACGTCCCTTTAACCATGGCTACTAATGTTTGGCAGCTCCAGCTGTGACTGGAAACCCTCATTAGACCACAAATGTACTCGATCTCCTAGAATAGGGGCAGCCGTGGCCTAGTGTTTAGGCAGTTGGATTTTCAATTTTTCGAATCCCACCTGACCTCTCCCTACATCTCCATCCATGGTAGAGGTGCCCTTGAGTAAGGCACCTAACCCTACATTGCTCCAGGGACGGTAACCAATACCCTGAAAAAGAATAATTGTAAGTCGCTTTGGCTTAATGAAAGCGTCAGCTAAGTGTAATGTAATAAAAATAGATAGTGTGAGAAAAATGAGAAGTGTGAAAGGGTACAAATCTATTCTGATGTTCTGGTTTGCAAATTAAATTTCATATTAATCACATTATTCAAATTAAATATCTATTCAAAATGTTGCTTTGAATCCAAGCAAAAGCTTCCAGAAACTATCATTAATCATTTTTCATCACGAATTCTCTGCAGCATGGTAAAATGTTACACACCTGTGACATCCAGTTATGCCAGAGAATAGCTAACATCCAATGTATTTGAAAATGTTATTCAACCAATGGAAGAAGTGAGTTTTTTTTTTTAACACTTTGCCGAAGATGAAAAAAAGAAAAAATAATCAAATACATTGCAAATGCCATTGCTATTTCTTTGTGGTGGCCTTCTTTAACCTGACTGCATATGGAAGTCTAAAACAAATATGAAGCATGATAGTATGGTGAGGGAAAATGAAAGGTGTTGTGGTGTTTTCTACAAGAGGACAAGATCAGGGTTGGTCTGGCCATCTAGCATACCGGGCATTTCCCGGTGGGCCCTGCAACCTCGTGGGCCCCTATTTCTTTTTTTTCTTTTTTTTTTTTTTAGATTTCTGAAAATAGGGGACCACGAGGATGCGGGGCCCACTGGTGAGTCTGTTCTGAGCCACTAATTATGAGGAGGTCCTTTAAGCCAAAAGTGTCCGGGCCCTATTTCTCCACCAGACTAGCCCTGGACAAGATGAACGCATGTGTTATTGGGCACTGTGACCTTTTCTTCTGCTGTCGGTTGTTGTTTTTCTTCTGGGGATGCAATTAAACCACTAGGTATATGCCAAACTCTCCTGTTCCTCAATACAACAACCTTTTTGTCCTCCCTCACCCACAACAGTTTAATTTGTGATTTGAGAAAGGGCAACGATGGCCCATCTGCCAGCCCTCGTCAGATAGTTCGTAAGCTGCCGACGTGCCCTGGCACACACACACAGCGAGACGATGTACTTCTGATCTGACAGCCGAGGGGAAGAAAGACATCAAGTCCGGTAGTTAATTAAAGATGACACCTCATTTGCTAATTGTGTCTGAATGAGGCAGACTCTTCTTGGAGGCCATGCTGTGCGTGCCTTGATCAAACTAGGCCTCTCTCCATGCCCCCCCACCCTCTCTCTCCATGCCCCTCTCTCTCTCTCTCTCTCTCTCTCTCTGTCTTTGTCTTGTGTAGTGACTCCTCGACTACTGCAATGAACTGTTTGGGGAGAGAGGGGGAAGAAAATTAAAGATTGATGAATTACCCCCCCACACACACACACACACACACACACCCCACCCATAAACAAACCATAAGCAAACAAAATTAACACACAAACAAAATAAACATGTGCATGTGACCTACAGTATATCACTGCATGAATATTTCGTGTGTCTCTTCATACGACATTTGTCTCAAATGGTATAGTGTGGTTGTACATGATTTCTACTTAAATAGCAGACGTGGGTTTATGGCCACCATTAACCCCATTCTCTTTCCAGTACCGTGCCCTGGTTATAAATTTCTTACCGTTGCTACACGCACCTGTATGCACCGGTCTACTTTCACCCCTGAAATCGCGTCAATGTGGTATTCATGAGCAGTCAGAGCACTTGAGGAAATGAATTTTAACGAAGGCACCTGGCTGTGGTCTGCAGCTGTTAAAACTATTTCAGGATAATCTTGCACCACTCACATCAGCCCTGTCCCCCTCAGCCTGCTGCAAGTGAGTGGCTGAACATGTACTGTGTACGTAATACGGAGTGGAAAGGTTTGAGAGTGAAAGAAAAAAAGAAATAGAACATTACTCTTCTCTACTGCTGCTTTGGCTGAAAAGGCCATGTGTTCACAGCATTATGAAAAGTTAGGTAGTCGGACTCCAGGTGCGGTGAGAGGTATGGTGGACTGGGGTGAGGTAAGATGGGGGGCAGTTGGTGGGGGATAAAATATGGCAGTTAAACTTCCAGCCGGGGTTGTGGGGCAGCGGACTCAAGGTGCGGTGAGAGGCATGGTGGACTGAGTAAGATGGGGGGTAGTTGGTGGGAGATAAAATATGGCTGCAGGTGCTGTGGTTTGGTCCTGATGAGGGTGTTAACCCTATCCAGACTGGGGGGGGGCTAAAAGTGCCTGCACCAACTTTGATGTCTTATAACTCCTGAATGACTAAAGCTATGACTGCGAAACTTTGTGACTTTTCCTAAAATGAAGTTGGCTACAATGTGATACCAAAAGATTAGGTTTATCATTTTTATTGTTGCCATGGCAACGGTTTTCTGACAGGTTTCCGACCAAAAATCACTGATCTAAGTCTCATCATCATCACTTTTCATATTTTTTTAATTTTTCATTAGCATCAGACATCCTTGTGAACATTCAAAGTGGTCTGATGCACATAATAGCCAAAATTGATGTGCATTACCCAAGTTAGATGGAAAATACATTAAGGTAACATTTTGGGCAATAAAATCAGGAAATGACGTCATAATGATGTCAGAATATCAAATTATGACACCAAACTGATAGTTCGTTGGCTGAAGATCATCCCCTCCAAGTTTGGTGGTCATACGCCATTCGGTTCCTAAGTTATGAGGTGGGGGTCAAAAGAGCCCCCCCCCGGTCTCAAGAATGCAAAAAAAGCCCGGTCTGGATAGGGTTAAACATCCAGCCAGGAGTCCGTTTCTCGATTCTTGCCTTTGCTAACCGTCTTAAGTCGGTCTTGAGTTGGTCGTAAGTTGCTCTTGAGTTGGTCTTAAGTTGGTCTTAAGTTGGTCTTTAGTTGGTCTTTAGACGCAAGACCAACTTAAGACCAACTTAAGAACAACTTAAGAACAACTTAAGACCAACTCAAGACCTTGGTTAAAACGTTGGTCTTAAGAACGAACAAAATGGCTAAAGTCGTTAGCAAAGGCACTGTCGAGAAACGACCCCCAGAGCGGTGGGGTGAAGGTAGTTAAACCCCATTGAGACTCGGCTGATGGAGATGTACACCCCTGTGACAGTACACAGTACCATACTCTCATATAGCTGCACATCATTAAAGACTACAGCAACTGATGCAATGCTGTGTCAGGGGCTCTTCCCCACCCTCACCCCTCCACTTTCTCCCTCTGAACAGGTTGACCCAATGTAAAAGGCAAGGTCACTGAGGTCAGAGACCGGAAGCAATTACTGACGGACGGAGGAGGAAGAGAATTCCTTGTGCTCAACCCCCAGTGGAGCTGCCTTGGACTTTGAATGATCGTTTCAACTTGGCATTTAAATAAAAGGAAGAAATGATTACCTGGTGTTCTGTGTGCCCTCTATCCTTAACGTCAACCCCCTCCTTTGAGCAGGACCCAGCAAATGAATTCGGGGACCTGGAGCCAGCCTAGTCTATGCACGGTGAACACATTACCATTCGGTTGGAGCGAATGCAAGAAGTGATTTGCTCTTTGAAGAGTTCATTTTTTTCATGCCTACAAATGGTGTGCAAGCCAAAAGCTGCATTTCAAGCTCAGAAAATCCTCTCTTGACTTATTTATTTGGTATGGGGAGTGAGGAGAGATGCCCAGGCCAGCCCGCCTGTCTGTGGTGGCAAAAAGTGTCTTAAATTCAGCAGTGCATTTTTCATTATACTGCATCGATTTCCTGCTATCGTAAACGGAGAGGGTAGTCTGAGAGAGAAAATGAGGGAGCGAAAGAAAGCAAGAGGGAGACAGACATACAGTAAAGAATGAGCCAGCGTGAGCAAAAGAAAGATCTGATCTGATATTGTTCTGTTTTGAAATGAGTCTGTGTATCAGACCAGTTGTGAATGATGATTTCTGCCCGTCTTTATTTCACAGGAACACAATGATGATGAACAGCAGTGGGGGTGACTGATGAGGGTTGATTGTGTCCCTTTCAGACGTGGGTGTAAAATAATGCAAGGGACTAGGAAGTAGTAGTAGTAGTAGCCTTTATTTGTCCCAGTATGGGCAATTGTTTTGCAGTGGCGGTACACACACACACACACACACACACACACACACACACACACACACACACACACACACACACACACACACACACACACACACACACACACACACACACACACACACACACACACACACACACAAAACATTTAGCAGACATGGAGAACATTTAAAATGCATTAAAAAACACCAGCACCTTGTGCCTGTCTGTCATACTGTATTTATTAGTCAAATGAGCTATTTAATCCCGTCCTTTGACCACTTGTGGCTTGATGCTAATGCTCACATTTACTTCCACTGATTATGCTAAGCTATGCTAATAATTCTGATCCAATATATCTAAGTACTGAAAACACTGAGAAGAAAATGATATGCACATTCATGAATCATGCTTGGAAAATACTGCAAGTATGTGAAAATCAAAAAAGGGTGGACTGTTCCTTCTAATACATTCATTACTGGCATTGACTGAAGGTGGTATACTCAGAACAAAATAAGGGGGAAAAAGAACATTCTTCAATGCACACAAGTAATCATGTTCCAGATTGTATAAAAGAGTTTGAGGAAAGAGTAGGCTGCCGGTGATGAATATCAGACAGCCCTCTGAGTTAGGGCTGTGTGATATCGACTTTCCCAGTGTTCCTGCTGTATAATTAATCTGAATCTGATCGATCCGGCTGATGATAATTTAGATGTATACGCAGCTTCGTCATGTGTCTTTGATGAGAGACCCTGGGTTTTGGCCTCCTCCTCCTCCAGCCTTCAATGCTATTCATCAATCTGGTGAAGGCTCCTCTCTCGCTGCATTATGTGAGCAGTGAGCATATGCCTGCTCCTCATGCCTGCATGAGGCCAAGGAGAGATCAGCCCTGATTTATTTTTTCATAGTCACAGGATTACAGTCTCAGAAGTCTTCGGAAAGATTTTTCCCAAATGTGCTAAATTGCAAGAGGCCTTCTGTTGGGGAAGGGAGTCTGTTAATATGCCTGGCAAGATGAAATGTGGTGTATGCTTCATCATCTGTCTCTCTTGCTGCCATGCGGCCAATGGAGACGTTGCTTAGCGGCCAATGGAGACGTTTGGCGGGTGATGGTGAAATAGCAGCCTGACTGACTGGTGCTTATCTAGCTAGCCCAAGAGGATTTTGTGGAGAAGGAAAAAAAAAGAAAAGAAAATCAAAGCATATTTGGAGTGGTCTCGTTTTATGTATTATGCTGTCCATCATTGGCTAGGGATAAGGGAGTAAGTTCAAAATATATGCAGAAGCAAAGAGCATCACTGTAAACAAAATACCAGCTGCCTCAGAATTTCAAGTTAATTTAAATTATTTTAAGAAAGTGTATTGAAATTATTGTAGGTTGTGTGAAGCTTTGAATTGAAGCTTTGTGTTGTTGTTTACAACGCTTCACAAATGTTCAATTCAAACCTTCACACAACTTAAAATAAAGATTTAAATGAACATGGAATTCGGAGGTAGGTAAACTTGTGTGCAGGACTTACAGTGCAGGACCTGCTGACGCTTGGCTTGCTATATAGTGTTTCCCAACATGTACATGAGCATGAACTTTAGGGCCGTTTCCAAATGTCTAATGTGCGTCCTTCGAAGTGTATCAGCCTTCGTAATCACGCCCAGTGATTGGATACTCCACAGAGTTCACCAAGTGACTTATTAGGCTGACACATTTCCAAGGCTCATACACGTGACATTGGGAAATTGTCAGTGTATGCACTTTATGCATCTGAGTGATGGCACCTTATGTCTGTATGTTTTTTTCTTTTTTGTGTCATTTGTTGTGTGTTATGTGGCAGGCACTGGCAGCTATATGTAGGCCAATGTTCCAAGACAAATTTCTCTCGGGACGAATTAAACAAATCTTGAATCTTGGGCCTCTACCGCTCTGCCTGGCGCAGGCTATTGCTACAAAGGAAAATGAATGCATTTGGCTCAAGTTTCACAGAGACAGGGGCATAGCACAAATTCAATTACTAATTCATATTTATTGTAATCCTTTTATTGAAATTCCTCAGAAATGGAGATTTCTTTCTGTAATTAAACCAAATAGGATTATTGGGGTCTCTGTTTTGAGCCGTCCTTGTCGTCACCTTGTGTATTTTGAACTAATTCGTATTTTCCACGCGTCTGCCATGTGCTGTGCCATCCTAAAATGGACTGTGGAAATGAAAGCTGTGTTCAGACCGACCGCTCAGCCAAAAGAAATGAAATTATAGTAATCGCATTTGGTATAATTTTGTTCTCCACAGTATGAAAGTGGTGAGTTATTAAAGGGGGGGGGGGGGGTGTAATACAACACATTGCCGGGTCCCTCTATTCAACATTACACAACAGTCACTTAAAAAAATGAAATGAACTGAATTTGTCTAATATCTCACCAAATAATGATTATGATGATGATGACAATGATAGTGGTGATGATGATGATGATGATGATGATGACAATGATCGTGGTGATGATGATGATGATGATGATGATGACAATGATGACGACGACGACGATGGTGATGGTGATGATGAAGATGATCAGTAGTAGTGGTAGTAGTGGTAGTGGTAGTAGTGGTAGTAGAGGTAGTGGTAGTAGAGGTGGTGGTAGTGGTAGTAGAGGTAGTGGTAGTAGAGGTGGTGGTAGTAGTAGTAGTAGAGGTAGTGGTAGTAGTGGTAGTGGTGGTGGTAGAGGTAGTGGTAGTGGTGGTAGTGGTAGTGGTAGTATTGGTAGTAGTGGTAGTGGTAGTAGAGGTAGTGGTAGTAGTGGCAGTAGTGGTAGTAGAGGTAGTGGTGGAAGTGGTAGTGGTAGTATTGGTAGTAGTGGTAGTGGTAGTAGAGGTAGTGGTAGTAGTGGTAGTAGTAATAGTGTCTAGACTAGCTGGGATAATATGCTGCTTCCATCCCATTTATGGAGAGTTTAAGATTAAAGACATACATTCAGACCGTGAGGGTACAGAGACAGCAGCCATGAAAAGTTAATATGTTGCAGGCAGTACTATATGTATGTAATAGGCTCAAGATGTTCACCATATGTTTAAACATTTATTCCATGAGTGAAATAATGGCACATCTTAATACATTCATATAAAATGTGGACGTACTGTATACAATTCACACTGGAGCCAAAGGAGAATAAAACAATTCACTGCTATGGTAGTGAACATGAAGTGTTCTGGTGTGCACGGATGGCTTCCAGCCAGGTTTGCATAAAGTGAGATTTACGCACCATTCAAAGGACCCCCCCATAGGCATTTCTACTTCAACATTCTCTATTGTGTCATAGAAATACATCCAAAAGCATATTGATAACCAGCAATGGTTAAATAAATCTAAGTGGACCTGGTCGTATGCGGCAGAGACACCACATCTGCTCCTGGCTTTTATGCTGTCTACAATCTGGACAGTAAGTCACATGTTGTTAGTACAGGTGTTATACACACTCTGGCTTTAATAATAATAATAATAATAATAATAGTTTTGTTTTATATAGCGCCTTTCAAAACACCCAAGGATGCTTCACAGAGTGTTGTGTTGGAAAGTGGGAGTGTGTGTGCACGTCAGTGTGTGAGCGTGTGTCTGAAAGCATGTAAGTGAAAGTGCTTATGGAACTAGCAGCCATAAGCCTCCAGGAAGAGATGTGTCTTAAGGTGTTGCTTAAACATGACCAGTGAAGGGGCATTGGATGTGGTCGGGCAGATTGTTCCAAAGAATGGGAGCAGCAACATGGAAGGCTCTGTCACTGCTGGCCTTGAGCCTGGTACGAGGGACGATCAGCTGGCCCTTGGAAGAGGATCGCAGAGATCTTGAGGGGTCATAGGGGTGAAGGAGGTCTGTGAGGTAGTGGGGTGCCAGACCATGGAGGGACTTGAAGGTTAGGAGGAGGACTTTGTAGGTCATGCGTGACTTGGGGAGCCAGTGAAGCTGCTTGAGTATGGGGGTGATGTGCTGCCAGGGTCTAGTGCCTGTTATGATCCTGGCAGCAGAGTTCTGGACATATTGCAGTCTGTCTAGGGCCTTGTTGGGTAGACCAAGCAGGATGGCATTGCAGTAGTCCAGACGGGAGGAGATGAAGGAGTGAGTGAGCGTCTCCGTAACTGTCTTAGAGAGTGAAGGCCTGAGTCTGGAGATGTTTCGGAGATGATAAAATGCCAATTTTGTGACTTTTTTGATGTGGGAGTGAAGTGAAAGTGATGAATCCAAGATGACACCCAGGTTACGTACTTCAGGGGATGGGGTGATGGTGCATCCATCGATGTCCAGGTGGAGATCTCCAACCTTCCTTTGCAGCATTGCTGGTGCCACCACCATGAGCTCAGTTTTATTAATGTTGTTAATTTTGAGGAGATTGTGTATCATCCAGGTTTTGATGTCTTGCAGGCAGTGGACGAGAGAGTTGGGGGGGGGACAGAGGAGAGATTGGTGCTGATGTATAACTGTGTGTCGTCGGCGGAGGAGGTCGTTGGTGATTTTGACAAGTGCAGTCTCTGGCTTTACCTTGAGGTTCTCTGCTGGCTCTCTTAGTTACATACATGTTAAATAAAAATATGTGTGGAAAAAAACACATATTCTGTTCCAGGACACCTGCAGGTTACTAACAAGTAGGGCTGGGTGGTTTTGGAAAAAATGTGCATCACGGTTTTCTTGATGAAAATTGATATCACGGTTTTCTGCACGGTTTTTTGATAAGCGCCAATTTCCCCCCAAATCTTAATCTTTCGGACGAAAAAAACTGAAATTAAATTTAAAAATGAAATAAAATCATGAATTCAAATGATTCTCCATTTCTATTTTATCACTCTTTCATTTCAATAATATGTTTATAATTTATAGAATATTTCCCTACCCAACACTTTCAGTTCCCTTTCAAGGAAAAAGGGTTAATAAATTATTATAAGCAGCTGTTTGTGGCTTTTTTTTCCAAGACAGCCCAAAACTGCTTATTTCTCGTTCTACACCTGGCAACACTAATTGCTTAGTTCTCGTTCTACACCTGGCAACACTGATCACTAGGTCTGGCATGTTGCGCTTGCGCAGCGCTTGTCTAGCGAGTAAACACAGTGGGACAGAAACGAAACAGACTGAAGAGACAAACGGATTTACTTGACATTGTATGAATATGTTATTTAAATTAAAGGCCAAATATAACGTGGAAGGTATTTTGTCAGGTAGGTTGTGTCATATGGCGATGTATTTCGCTCCCAAATCATTTCAAACCGCATTGTATCAATGTATCTCGTCTGCCCATTGCATTTGTAAACTAGGCTAAATTAGCCTCAATGGCAAAACTCAAACATCCCTTAATAGCAGTCTATACCTAAAAATAAGCAACCTTAACAGCAGTCCTGCACACACAGGTGGGATGGTAATTAAATACAGTTAAGAATCTGAGAACTGTTGTAGCCTATTAGAATAGCCTTTTATTTAACTTTGTGAGATCAAATGTAGGCTAAGTTAATTGAAATGTTAATCATGATTCATCCATGCCATGTGGGTTCTTCATGCTTCACTCTCACCAGCTTCTTTAGCGTGATTACGGTAACCAATTATTTGTATTGCTTCAATCAACATCTTAAATTGTGTTGACATTCCGCAACAGTGGACTTATATAGCAGAGTTGAAATGAAGTGTGACACGAAGTATGAATTTCACGCACATAGCCTAGTGTGAACAACAACAACAACAACAAAAAAGTCTCTCGTAAAAAAGAGAACCTTGATCACCGAGATCACGTTTTTTTAACGGTATACCACTCAGCTCTACTAACAAGCATTCATCTTTTTGGATTATACATTTTAACTTTAACTTTTACTTTTACTCTAAGTCTAGGAAGCAGGGCTCCGAACCGGTTCAAGGAACGAAAACGAAAACCGAAAACGAACGAAATTTTATGGAATTTTACAAGGAACGGAAACGAAAACGAAATGGTCTTCAAGTGTTCCGGAACAAAAACGTTATTCTGAAATCCACAAACCGGTTAATAACGGGTTTTTTTCCGTTCTCTATATTTCATACAAGTGCACGATTTTGTTTGAGGAGTAACCATGGCGACGAGCAGTCTTTTAGTTCGGCTACTGACGTGTATGAGGGGAAGCATGCATACAGCAACAGCATTTTGCTTCACCTGAGCTCTTGCCGCCGATTGATAAAATATTGAGGAGCATTGGCCAATCAGAGTGCGGCTGTAATGCGGTGCATTGTAGGCCTATGGAGAAACTTCCTGGGTAAATTTTAGACGGATGTGCTTCTCCTGGCTTTCTCGTAGTGATTGGAAGTTGGCTCTAATAAACCCGCCCTAAAGTTGTTGACCACCAATATCAAATAAGTTTTTGTAAGAGAGATGACACTTTACCCGCGCTGTTCTTCAGTCTCATTCACGGACAGTACAGAGTTTTATATTGACACCATGGAGAGCAAAAGAGAACATGTCTTGAGATCGGTGTTGGGATTCCTACAGGGACAGAGTATTTGGACCATACAGTCTATGATTTGCAAAGGAATTGGATAGGCGATTTGATGAACATAATTTGCAGAGTGCTCTCGAGAGGCAACTGGTGGGTAAGTCATGTTTAGCTTACTACTTGTAATGGCACCGCTGAGTGCCTCGATGTTCAATGCGGTGTATGAATGGGTGAATGTGAGGCATACGATGTAAAGCGCTTTGAGTGCTGGAAGTGAGACTTGGGTGTGGTGGAGACAAACCCATCAGGACACTGTCATCATAGCCTACACCTTGGGGTCCGCCGCTGAGAATCATGGGTCACCTGTGCCTGCCAGACAGTATGAACCCAGATCATTAATCACGGCTGGCCAGCCTTGAGCACGAACTAGAGTAGCAGGGCTGGGCTGGCTATCTGGCATAGCGGGCATTTCTCGATGGTCCCCGCACCCACTTGGGCCCCTATTTTCAGAAATGTTAAAACAAAATAAAATAAAAAATATTTTTTTTTATGCTCGTTCTGTTTACGAAACGAAAGTTCGGGAGAAGCGTAATGAAATTTGACAGGTCTAAATTAACACCTGCTCTGTATTCCCTGCTCGTCTGTCATTTGTCCATTTCTTGCTAGTACAGGCACGCCTACCTACCCACCTGAATCTCATTCCCTTCAATTATTAACACTGTATTTATTCCACACTCACCCTTTCTCGCTCGCACCCTCCATCCGCCCCTGTTGCCCCCTATCTTCATCTTCTCGATCGTTTTATCCAGGATTCCGCCCTTGCGCCTCCTTGGTTCCATTCGCTCTCCCAATAACCGGCCAGGGGGTGTCCGCTCAGAGCTCGCACATATTTGCAGGCGCAGGTATTATCTGAGCTCTCAGTTGGAGCCCCATACCCCCGAGCCCATGCATCAGCTTTTAATCATAACCAGGATTCGGGCTCGGCAGTAATTTCAGCACCATGGCCAGCGACCTTGCCCAACACGCTATTTTCGCTATTCGCTTTTAACTCATGTTCCTCGAGTGCAGTGGTCCAGCGACCCCGTAAAGCACTTTCATGATCGCTTCGCCGCGCGGACGATCACGAGAAGCCCGTTCTCCAGCGAGAACGAAGATGTATGCATACATAGGCTACTGAATTCTAATTTCAGATAGCGTACTTATGAATTTACATTTCTAAAAATAGGGGCCCACAACAGGGCCTATCAGTGAGTCAGTTCTCCGCCGCTAATTATGATGGGCCCCTCTAAGCCAAAAGTGCCGCGGCCCTATTTCTCCCCCAGTCCAGCCCTGCACAGTAGCAAGGCCAGGCCTTTAAGCTGCCAGGCCACCATGAGTCCCAAGTTGATACTGGAGAATACAGCAGAGCAGTGTTGCCAGATTGGGCTGTTTCCCACCCATTTGGGCTACTTAGGATGGTCGTGTGCGGGTAAAAATGGCATTTAGCAGAAAAACCCGCACAATTTTTGCCATAGAATTCAATAAATTTGGGCGGGATTTTTGCTTCTAGGCGGGTTTTGAGCATTTTTTGGGCTGGAAATCATCAGCCTCATCTGGCAACCCTGCAGCAGAGTGATTAGTCAGACCAGACAGGCCATACTTTATGGGGCGTATTTAGAGTGCAATTTATCAGGCTGATCAAACCACTTCAGCAGCATGAGGGAGAGAATCAATCAGGAAGATGGAGATGAGTCATTTAATTAAAACGCAACACCTCAGAGTGATGGAGGACACTCTTGACTAAAGGGACATTACTTATTTATTTGTGTGTGTGTGTTTGTGTGTGTGTGTGTGTGTGTGTGTGTGTGTGTGTGTGTGTGTGTGTGTGTGTGTGTGTGTGTGTTTAGGGTCAATAGTATCATTAATGTTAGATTAAAAAAATACCTATATCCACCTGAGAAGTGCATGCTTTTGTGACCTCTCTGTCATTTGTAACTGACAGATAATCACTGAAATTCTGCCCATCAAAATCATTACGGCTGAATCATTTCCCTGCTTCTGTTGGTCGATTCCGATCTGTGAACTTGATCTGAAATTTACATTGCTCTAGGCTACTTCTACTACATCCACCCTACAGCAAACAAAACGTGTGTTCTAGTCATTTGCATCGGTAACAGAGACCAAACAAACACAGGTGTTCTCAAGATTATTTGAAGAGAAAGCTTATACTTATGGTATGTGCATAGCCTGTAGTGAAATCCCACCTGGAAAACTCTAACTCCCATTGTCATGCACAGAATATTTGACAATGTGATGAAACATTCTTGAACTCAAAGTGAAATTACTGGCCTATCCTAAATGTCAGGTTTTCAGCATGAAAAGAAAATGACGAGTCTTTTTTTTTTGCTTGGATGAAAAGTATACACATTAGTGTGGGAGGTCTGTTTGGGCCAGAGAGAGTCAGACTGGACCTGAGTGGATCGTTAAGACATCGACTGCTGCACAGTGCTCAGTAAATTCTCTCACTCACTGATTGCACAGCAGACTTCTCATGTCTGCTCACAGGGGGTGAATGCACACCGAATCCATACATATTGATTTAAAAGATGTTTAATTCAGTCTGCCCAAACACATGCTCCACCATGAAACAAAGCATTGTCAACGGCTTGTGTAAGTTTCATTATAAAAACTATTGTTACTTTGATGCACATTATACATCCCCCAAGGCTGAGAAGAGAAGAAACAGCCTGGAAGGCATTTTGTGATGCCAGTATTCCGTTAGGTCCTTTCCTTTCTCTCTCTCTCTCTCTCTGTCGTACAGAAAGTCAAATTTCTCATTTTCATTGAATAACACCCAGCAGCCATGTGAGTTGAAGAGCATCAGTGAACCTGGTAGGTAGGACTGCTTCATGTGTGTGCTCAAAACACCATAGTTACTGCAGTAGTACTGAACCTGGATAATCTCCCCTGAATTACTTAATATGGTTGAAAACATAGATCTGAAGATTTAAATACCTACAACTTAATCCCATTGAAGTTAAAAGTCACTATGTTCTAGTCAACTAGTCCAGTTACACTTTTTGATTTTTTCCCCTTTTGCTCAATGATAAAATGAACTGAAATGAACTACAATTTTATAATGTAATGTACTAAAATTGAATATGGGCAGTCATGGGTGAGCGGTTAGGGCGTCAGACTTGCATCCCAGAGGTTGCCGGTTCGACTCCCGACCCGCCAGGTTGGTGGGGGGAGTAATCAACCAGTGCTCTCCCCCATCCTCCTCCATGACTGAGGTACCCTGAGCATGGTACCGTCCCACCGCACTGCTCCCCATGGGGCGCCACTGAGGGCTGCCCCCTTGCACGGGTGAGGCATAAATGCAATTTCGTTGTGTGCAGTGTGCAGTGTTCACTTGTGTGCTGTGGAGTGCTGTGTCACAATGACAATGGGAGTTGGAGTTTCCCAATGGGCTTTCACTTTCTTTCACTAAATACTTTATTTTTTTAATAATTACATTCTGTCTTTGTGAAAACCGGAAACAAAAACAGATTTAGCATCAAATTCTTACCAGAGAGGCAGTTTAAAGATTGTAGGCCTACTACGGTACTTTATTTATGGCAGGTGAGCATGTGCCCGTATGCATGAACAGTTGCAGTTTGTTTGATTCATCAAGGGTTTGTTGGATTCCTCTGGACATCTGGACACTGTGTTGTAGCATTTACGGTACCTCTACTTCAGTTGGTGATCATAAATAAATTAGCCACTGTCTCCCTGCGGAGGGAATAGGGGAATTTTATGACGGACATGAACGCGAGAGAAATGTAATATTGATGCAGGCCTACGGTACACAGAAAAGAAAAGCTTCAGGTCCGATCTGAATATCCAAGATGGGAAGGGAGGTGGAGGAGAGGGGGAACAAGGGGACAGGGGAGGGAGTGGATGCTGATTTGTTTTTCAGGCTCATATCTTAAATGGCCTTCTTTCTCTTGCTCTCTCTCTCTGTCTCTGTCTCTGTCTCTGTCTCTGTCTCTCTCACAGCCTGGCAGCGTTAGGCATGGAAATGAGCGATATGGCCTCTCGACAAGGGACACATATGTTCCGCCACAGAGCAATATCACAAATTACTGAATAAATAAATATGACTCAAATAAACAAACAAACAAATAAATAAATAAATACGCAAATGGTTGTCTGGCTTCTGCTCCCAGACAGGCCTAAGGGCTTGCTCATTTGTTGCTTGGCTGCCAGGAAGACGAAGAGTCATCCAAACTGACTGCAAAACAGTATTTCAAAGAGGGAGCGGAGAAGCAGAGCAAGAACAGTTAGAAGCACTATGTTGAATACTAGGGAATTGGTCGGCTTATTTCACTTGATTTAGTGAAGTGTTTTCTACTTTATAGAGGTGTTCAAAGAGAGGGACTGCGGTTTTTAAAGGTGAATTGGGTAATATTTGTAGTTGTTTATTTCCAGAATTCATGCTTTCCATTTACAAATGTTACCTTTTTCATGAATACTTACCACCACCATCACATTTTAATTATTCATTATGTAACAGGGTAGACCTGTCTACGGTCAAGGTGAGCGTTGTCCCTTGCCAGCTCCCATACTAGTCTGACGTCACAGACTCAGCTAGCTACTGAGTGGCTCCGCAGTAAGTGGCGGCTAGCCCATTGTTTTATAAAAACAGCTGAAAGTCAGCGGTTAGCTGGAGCTCTCCCTGTGTTTGGGATTTTGTGTTGGCGAACGCTGCGCTCTGGCTGAGCCAGGTGTGAATCCATGTATGTCAATGTGGAGGTACGTGTTCGTGTAACCATTTATGATGTGTGTTTGCTAAACCTTCCGAACACTGTATTCACTACCGTGTTAATCTCTAGGTGAGCCTGAGATTCCCCCTTGGTGTGCGACCTGTCGGTAGCCTACCAACCTGTAACGCACACTCCGTCCTCCTGTGCTAAGGTATGTGTACCGCTGTGTTATGTTAACACTATGTTCTATATATTTAATGATGGACTTTCATTCACTGATGTTTGTTTGCCTCACCCCTCAGAGTGTGTCGTCGAGGGTCGGTAACATTGCTTACTGCTGTTTTGTCCCTGCCCAATTAGTTTTGCTTTTCTGTTACGTTTGTTTTTTTGTTTGTTTAATTTCCGCCCGGCCGCCTTCCCCCCTCTCCTGGTCTGAATAGTATTGCAGCTGTTATAGGCCTACCTAGGCAATATATTTACTCTGTTAAAGCTATATGCTCTCACCGCTTTCAGTGCAGGCCCCGTGTCTCCTTACGCACTTGTAGCTTTAGGGGTGACGTGCACAGTTTGACGTGTAAAGACTTACTGATTGAATCACTTGCTTGCAGTGGAAAGACTTACTGATTGAATCACTTGCTTGCCGTGGTAGCCTATACCTCTGCGCATATGTGTAAATAGGAATATTGTAGACACGGGTTACCTGCACTGATCGTCTAGTTGAGTTATAGGCCTCCCATAGGAACCTCAGACGCCCCCTCTGCACAATCCCGTCCCCTTTTTGTTTTAGGCGGTGCAGGAGTTTTAATGTATGTTCATTTTCTTATTTTAAATATATGTTAATAAAGAAAAGATTTTTATTTTGAAACAAGAAGTACACGTCTCTGTCTACGTTTATCCGAACCTGTTGTGCCTTGGGTTATCACTATCTTCAATCAATACTCTGGGTGGCGAAATTCCCCCAGTGGCGTAGTCGTGCAATTACACATAAAAAGGGGTAATTATTAATTTAAGGATAATTACCAGTAAAAGTCCACTTTGCTACAATTACATGATTCATTACATTAGACATTTTTAGCTGCAAACGTACTGTGCTCCGGTCATTCTAGTCAATATTAGTTCTCTATTTAGCAACCATTCATTAAAGGATCAAGTTTGTTGGTAGACGGCACAGTTTCAATGAGCAGCGTTCTTGTAGTAGCCTACCTACTCTGGCCACAATTCTACCCAGTGCGCCTTTAAAGGGGCTTTATTGTGCATTCATGTGGTCTTCCGAAGTAGATATTATCTAGTTGCGAAGTGGTATTTACAAGTGCGTTGCGTTCATGTGCTTTTTTGATGTTGTTTACAAATTAAAGATGGCGAACCAGAGTGAGACTTTTTACTAAAACGATTATAGACTGTTGTTCATCAGCTACAGCAAGCAAATGAATTAGGAAGTCAAAGGTAAAAATGCTGTATATTTTCTGACACTGTCATTTACCATGACTGTCTAAACATACTGAATGCCGGTTTTTGAGTATTTCAACTTAGCGGTTGCCATGGCGAGAGTAGAGCCAGCTGTTGTGTGCGTCATCATCTCGTAAACTCGTTTCTTAAACATTTCTACGAGTTGTCCAGTGGTAAATACCAGAAGCGGTGGCGTTCATGTGTGCTTCGAATGTCGGCGTTTGGTATTTACGATAATTACGAGACCACATGAACGCACTATTAGTCTTGTGGTGATGTGTTGGCTTTGGAATAATGGCAATTCAAAATCAGGGAGACTGAAGCTTAAAAAAGATGCCCCAAAAACGTCGTCGGTGCACTGAGGTGGGGTCACCCAAAACGTTTGCACTTTGTAAATAGTACAACATGTGTGCGTTAAAACCCACATTTGTTGGGGGCATCTCTTTTTAGCTTTCTTTGTGTGAGCATCAGTTTCCCTGATTTTTAGAGGTTGCTATGTCTGAAATCTGAACAAAAGCCCTTATAAGATGAGCTGCTTCATTTAGGTACTTCATTAGCTAGTAGAAGGGTGAACATACGTATACTCAAGAGTAAAACATATTCTGCTTGGCTGGTTGGGTGGTTGTTGAGCATCCTTAACAGGTAGGTACGATATCTTGTCCAAATATGACTGTCCTTTTGATTTTCCACCACTATGCACGCACACACTCACACACTCACACACACACTTACCTGCACACATACACATGTACTGCATTGAGTGTCTGCATCTGAGGCCTGGTGATGAACTGATGTGTCAGAAGTGAAAGGTCTCTCTCGTCACCCTCTCAGGTTTTTCCTCATTTTCTCCCCACTGCACTGCACTCCTCATTCAAATGCCAGTGCCCAAGGAGGTGGAAATGACTTACTGATAAGCCATGTCTCCTCAGGTGCTCCAAAAAGACGAAAAAACGAAATGTGAAAGAGCAGAACATTTTCCTTTGCCCTTTGAAAAAAAACATGTTTCCTTTAGAAAAAATATTTTACCTGAAAGCTTGGCTGGAATTTTGATGGACTGACTGACTGAAACTGGACTCAAACAATTCAAAATAATTTCTGCATGAGAAAAATGGGCGCAGACCTTGGACGGAAAATGCAATCATGTTATGTCAGTGATATTTAACCTTTCTGCCATCCCATATCTTTAATGAGAAATGCTCTGCAAGGTAATGGGCACTCTAGTAATATTTTCCTCAGCAGACAGAAAAGGAGAGGAGGAAAAAAACGGACCAAAGACCACTTTTTTACATTTTAACTGATGTCCTTAGCTGCCCTAAAAACATATTGATTTAAACTACCATCACAGGGGACAAATGGAGGTGCCATTGGCTACAGATAATAAAGTCGCTGACATCCTGAGGTGGTATCTGATACATTTGTAACATTATTCAGATCCTTCAGATGACTAACTGCAATGGTATGCATTTTTCAGATTTGAGTATTAGGCAGGTTGTCCAGACTAGATGTCCTGGAAGGCAAATCAATGCAGCAATGTGTACAGACCCAAGGCTACTAAAACCTGCTTCCCATTACAGTAAAATGTAACATCAATTTTCCTCTTTGAATTGGTAATTAGAACGCAGACATACACAGTACATGCATGAGGTGACTCACTTTAGGGCCAGTGGTGTTTCAGCACACGTCAGGGTGGCACAATGATAGCCAGTGCCCCTATTGCATGGATTTTTTTTCTCAGTGGACTAAGAAGCATATTCATTGCAGCATATCAACCACCAATTACTAATGATATCATGGGCATTAGATGCTGCTGCGCACCAAACGTCTGAGTAAAAAAAAAAAACATCTTTGACCCTGTGACCGCTTCCTTTTCAACAACACAGCCTCATTCTTCTCCTCACACGTCAGTTGAATAATCAGCTGCTCTACAGGCAACCAGGAAATCTTTTGTCGTTCGACATAGTCCAAAAAACTGTTTCCAGTTCGATACCAATTCAAGATTTGCTCAATGAATACACAATAAGATAGTCAGTAAAAAATGTGAAAGTGGACAGATTGAAGGCTGATGGGAGAATTGTTTAGTTTTACCTTCAGTATGCAGCGTGGGCTGAATCTCACTTAGCGTGCTAAGCTTAGTAAGCACCTCCCTACTGCCAGGGCTGGCCTGGGCACACAAACCTGCCCGGGCATTTTTGGCATAGATCGACCCGTTGCCCTCACCACCCATATTACAATCATGATGGTCTCTGTCCACTATATACGTATGAATGGCCATCCGGGTACTTTGCTTGTGAATGTGCGTTACGCCCCTTTTTGGGAGAAAACAAACAGAATGCCTCATTAACGTACACGCTACACTGGCTAGCCTAAATGAAAACAGTCCGTGCTTCAGCCACGGCTGTTTGGTTATATTATTTGAACAGCTGACAACACAACACGTCTTCGGCATGTTGAGCGTGAACAACGCTAGTCTATAGGTCCTTGTCTTTCGTTTATTTTTTCCCAACAACACCAAATGACTTGCATTGGCTTTTCCTCCAATGTTTTCACCCAAAAAAGGGGCGTAACATACATGGCACACGTCATGCCATTCATCCGTATTAAGGATGCTCCGATGGGCTGCCCCATCTAAATTGTAGGCCAGTCTGTAAAGGAAATTTTGAAACAAAACAAAAAAACAACTAAACCATCAGCCCTTCAGGACTGTTGGACCACCGGGAATATGCCCTGTATGCTACATTACCAGTCCATCCCTGCCTGCTGCTCTGCTTGGTTCCCACACCCAGCGAGCCCCTGACTACGACTGCAGTGTGATTGATGGGATGCTCACAGTAGATCCTTACAGGGTGCAACTTTGCTGGGAGCATCATGAGCCTCTTGAACGTAGCCAAAAACAACACTGATGCATTGAAAACTAAATGCAGTGTCAGCGCACACCTGGCTGTTTCAAGTTTAAAGTTTCTCTTTTCTCTGCATTTTCTCATACTGTAACCTTCAGCTAACATCAACAACAGATGCTATCTATTGTGTGCTCATTAGGAAGAATATTTTGTGGAAGACAAAGTTTGTTAAAGATGGCCTCTCAACGTCATTTAATTAATATTGCCGTGTTCCCAATTGTTATTGAATGTGTTACGCGTTGGTCCTGTTTTAAAAAACGTTCTGGTTGCTTTGTTTCAAGACGTTTTTGCAAGCTGGCAAGGTGGCTTGTGGAGAAACGAGAGAGTGTTCCGTGTTTCTCGTGGAAATGCGTCTCTGATTGGCTCACTACTCCTGCTCTCGAAGAAACGCGTCTCTGATTGGCTCAGTCCTCCAGTTCTTGGAGAGAATGTAATGGGAAACAGAGTCGCCACTTCCCCGGGTGGTACTGCACTATAGGGGCGCCAACGGAGGCGTGCAGGCTCCATTCAGGGCTGTGCTCTTTCGACAGCGACCCCTAGGCGAGCTGCAGGCACGGAGCAACCAGAGTGAGCAGGCTTTATGTATGAGGCTTTGTGCTGTGTGTGTACCTGAGAGTAGCAACCAGCTGATAGCTAAGCTATGTTTCGGGCCACCAGACGTTGCTTGTTTTGAAAACAAGCAGAAAAAAATTACTCGACATGTTTTTAGATAAATGGGTCGATATAAACCTTTGTGGGCAACGCCTTCTTTCGACGTGACGAAACACAGAAAGGCTTTCGTGATTCGCTCGTTTCTCTGCAATATTTATGTAAATTGGGAAACACCGGGAAACACAGCCAGGAGAGTTGACGCACCGCTATGAGAGCCTTGCAAGTGAATTTAACTTGGGGTGACCGTCCGATCTTCGAAAGGAGTGAGTAAAACTGAGTTTTATCGGAAGTTGGCCTTTAAGAAGTTTGTTGAAGAAGTGTGGTGATTTATTTTAGTTACATATTTGTCTGCTTCTTTTTGTGAAAGTTTTCTTACACGTACAATTGTGTCTTACTGGATGGCATATAATAATGCATGGTGTCTGGCTTGAACATTTAGAGATTATTTAATAGTGTTGTCAACTAAAGAGTCATGTGTTAACACTTTAATATCAGGATGGTAAAGTCAGCAGTGAAATTGTGAAATAATGTAAATTTGTATGATTTCTTTAAAGATATTGGGGGGGACGGCAAAGGACCCGGGCCGGGAATCAAACCCAGGTCGGCTGCATGGCAGACAAGGACCCTACCGGTTGGCCACAGCAGGGCCTGTAAATGTATATGATTTGATCAGAGTTTCACAGCAGTACGAAGTAGGGATGAAGGTTGATAAAATATTCATTGCTTGCAAGGATACGGGTCCACTACTTGTACATTGCAATCTTCAGTGTGCAGTGTTTTCTGAACCTTCATCATTGATCAAGTTTTCCTCAAGTTTTCAAGTGTTCCTGTACTGAAGGCACTTCCAAGTACTTTGGTCCTTTATTTTTGTCTTTGGCTTTCCAGATCAAGGTATGAAGGCATATCCAGGGCCGCTGCTAAGGTCTTGGAGGCCCTAAGCATAACTGGTCAGGAGGCCCCCCTCATAATCCAAAAAATAATTATGATAATAAACTACTAACTAATAAATGTGTTTTGAAATGTAATTCAGTATTTTTCTCATGATATTTTTAAGTCAATCTCAATTTAAGAGGCCCCAATTTTTGGGGGCAAAGTGGTTGGTGCCCCAAGCACTGGTTGGTGCATTAAGCACTCTGCATACTCTGCTTATGTCCAACGGTGCCCTGGTCATAGCCTGTTTGAGACACCTCCCCGGTAAATAAGCATTCCAAGTAATTATTTATGCCATCAAAAGTGTTAAAAGCAGCTAAGCCCCATTTGACTTGCACTGCCATGTGAGACTGAAGTTCAATCAACATTCATAAACAAGAATGAGAAAAAAACAACTTTGGCTGTGTAGTCTATAATTATAAATCCACCACTGTACTGCAGCAAACCACCAAAGCAATTACTGCTCAGTTTTCCATGGATAAAATGATTATCATTTTAATAAGATAATGACACGATTGACAGGTTGAGGTCATCTATTCTAAATCAAATTCACACAAAACAAACTGCAATAAATATGCAAATATACAATACTATATATTACATTATTAAGTGGATTATGCTGCTGTCTGCTGTGCTAACATAGTATTTCTTCCTCATTTAAAAACATTTGTAAATGTTTTGTTTAAAATTGCTTTATTACTTACTACATGTTAAATTATTTAACAAGAGTTAATAAAGCTTTAAAAGATATGTTATTAGAACGTGTTACCCAATTATTTTAATAGATTCAGACCACCAATGAATTTAGAAGTCAGCCACACCTAAGCATGAACCAGATCTACGTACAGCTAACAGAGCAGCGCAGTAGCACAGTCAAATGCAAAGCAGGTGTTGGGTGCCTCAGTATTCATACATGAGTTTACATAGCTCTGTGCCTCATTACTGTAGTGAATCTACACCATCTGTGTGTGTGTGTGTGTGTGTGTGTGTGTGTGTGTGTGTGTGTGTGTGTGTGTGTGTGTGTGTGTGTGTGTGTGTGTGTGTGTGTGTGTGTGTGTGTGTGTGTGTGTGTGTGTGTGTGTGTGTGTGTGTGTGTGTGTGTGTGTGTGTGTGTGTGTGTGTAAAGGGCATCTGGTCTTAGAGCCATTATTACAGGTACTAATGTACAGCCCAGTTAAGGCCAGGGTATCACACAGTGGACCACCACTTTGCACCATTATGCCTTGTTGATCTACATAGATGTAGGCTACTCTACAGACATGACTTTTCAAGAAAAGGCTCTAAAAAGGGCGAAGCCTCTGCTGACCTATAGGAACTGTGTTTTCGGGGAATGGAGAAGTGTAGGGGGTCTCGCCTCTGCTATAGGCCAGTAGCTCCTAAATTGCAACACAAAATGTATTTGCCGGTATGATTCAACTCAAAGGAAGTTGCTGAGATTTTTGTTTTCATTTGCTGAGGTCATCTAACCCAACACAGTATGTACAAATACTAGCATCAGATGATGAGAAACTCTATATGCAGTATTGGACAATGTAAGATGTATAATGTATGTTGAGGTGATATGAAATGCTGTATTTTGCACATCAAGGACTCGTAGTGCAGTAGTCAGTGCATGGTGAAATCTGTTTACTTTCTCATTCATCTTTCGTCCAGTGATCAAATGCTAATAAACCCCCGAAAATGCTTTGACAGAAACCTGATTTTCGGGTGCCTTTTTTGGTCATTAACTTGGTGTCAAAACAGCATTGGCACGGCATCAAGTCATATCAAATGAAATAGGCGGGGAAGAGCTTGGTGTTGGTGGTAGATGTGTGTGTGTGTGTGTGTGTGTGTGTGTGTGTGTGTGTGTGTGTGTGTGTGTGTGTGTGTGTGTGTGTGTGTGTGTGTGTGTGTGTGTGTGTGTGTGTGTGTGTGTGTGTGTGTGTGTGTGTGTGTGTGTGTTTGAAGAAATAATAAAAAGAAGGAATCATTGCTGGCCAAAAATGCTTTAAATCAACTCCTGGATGTGACACGAAAATCGAATGGTAATACAAAAAGCACCAGCCCTGTCTGATGAACCCTGTCCAAGGAGTTTCAAGACTAGTAATTCTCTCTCTCTCTCTCTCTCTCTCTCTCTCTCTCTCTATCTCTCTCTCTTGTTCCACTGGTAAAACAATACATCAAGCCTTATCAGTTGTTAAAAACCCAACTCAGTGCCGATGTCCAAAACAGGTTTCCATTTCACCCTGCTAACAGGAAAACAAAGACACTGAGATTATCGGCCCGAAACACACGTGTGTCAAAGGGTTGAGATATTTTCAAAACGATTGAATAGAACTGTTTTCTCCATGTAATGCACTCATAGACGTCTTCATAATGAAAACCAGCAGAGGAAAGTTTGGCCACAGACACCATATGCCATACAAGAGAAGATATGGATGGACTCACGATCAGGGCCGTTGACAGCTTTGGCCGGACCCAGGACAAAGTCATCTGAAAGGGCCCCCTCAGCCCAATAGATTTAGGGGTATTTCTCAAAACCTAGTCTGCACACTTCAAAGTGTGGTCAGCCTAATTAGTCACGCCCAGTGATTGGATACATAGAGTTCACCAAAGAGTATCCAATCACTGTGCGTGACTAATTAGGCTGATCACACTTGGAAGTGTGCAGATTAGGTTTTGAGAAATACCCACAATGTAATGAGGACACAATTTTGGCCCGCCTCTCTGCCTGGGCCCAGGACAACTGTCTCCTTTGTCCCCCCCCCCCTTGTCGGCACCCCTGCTCATGATAACAGTCACAGACTCCCTCAGACATAAAATCATAACAAGCTCAGTGATAATTCAGAGATTCTACCCCAGATATACAGTAGCTAAATCAGTAATACTCTGGGATTCACTTGAGTGAGTCGTTAAAAAGTCCCTCTGTAAACATGCTGATCTCTCTAAAAGAATGCTTAATGACTTACTGAGCCGTTGGCACATGTGGACATGAAACGCCCAGTTGAGATGAACGGTAGGCTTGCAGCGCTTGTCCTCAGTACCTCATCCAGTTATCTCCATAGCATATCACCCACTCATCTTACTTTGTGCTCTCATCCGTCTTTACTCTATCTCTTTTGATTTCTTCTTTCTCTCATCCCATCACCTCGCCATTCATCTTCTCTCTCTCTCTCGCTCGCTCGCTCTCTCTCTCTCTCTCTCTCTCGCTCGCTCGCTCTCTCTCTCTCTCTCTCTTAGTTACCCATTTCTCTCACTGCAATTCTCTTTCTACAGCTGCCTCTCTCTTTCTCATTTGTTTCCATCTGTTCGTCTCTCCCTCCATCTCTGTCCGCTATCCATCTCTGTCTTTCTCCCCCTTACTTCCATGGAATGGAACGAGCTAAATTGGATTTGTTGCTAATTATTTGGGACTACCGAAATAACAACAGCTGGAGGGCACTAAACGTATACAGGCAGGAGACATCCCACAACCACACAATTGGCTGAGAATGAATCTTTCATCCAATTTCCAGGTGTTGTGCTCTCTCTCTGTCTGCCAGTCCCCCCCTTCTCTCTCCCCCCCTTCACTGTCACACTGATTTTGTCCAGGTCACTTTCTTTCTTGTTGTTTACCTTTATGTATCATATCACAAACAAAAATACCAAATATGTTTTCTGTCTTTTTTGTGTCATATCACACTGTATATCATAGTAACAAAGAGATGTTGGTGGTGGATGAATCAGACATTGTCCAATATAATATCAGCTGTACTTAGTTACACAAGCTGATGAAATGTGTTACAATATAATATATTTGAAATGCATACAGTGTTTTAATGTAATGCTATATCTCTGATGACATGACTAATTTAAATAAACCAGTGGGAAACATTTGAATATGATGTGCGAAATAATCTCATGAAGTCTCCCCTGCAGATCAATGAGCAATATGCCAGACTAATTACATAATGAGGACAGGTCTAACTAAAGAGGTTCATATGAACATGTGTATCTCAGGCATTTTGATTTGTCATAAGGACTGTAATCAAGTGCTGTATGTGTGTTCTTTGAGAGTGGGGCACACAAGCATGCAGCTCGTACGATGAATCTCAGCAGGATTGTCCTATTTATTTTTTCCGAACACAAACTCAGACCTGTGAATTTGTTCACTAAATGGAGGCAGACATTCACACATGTAAGCACATGCACACACACATGGACTGGCAAGTACACACAAAAACATACACTGGTGCACACACGCAGAAAAAAGAACTGATGCATGCCTGTGTGGGCACGCACAAACAAAGTTCAAAGTTCAAAGTTCTTTATTAGCCATACACATGGTGTACCATACGTGTTGGGTGGAACAGCTGCTCGATTGCCTGCAGTACCACCAGACCTAAAGTGAGATTAGGTCTAGTCCTGCCTACTGTAAATTTCCGTAGGGGGCTGTGATTAGCTATGGTGGTAACCAGGAAAGGTCACAATACTTGGCCATTACGACACCCTGCCCCGCTTTCTGATTGGACAGAGACAGGGACCATGTTCTGGTCCGTTCCTGAGGGTTGCTTCCATGCTGTTTTTCACGTCGGAACGATTGTGCAAGGCAGCATGGGATTTCCCAGGCTAGGTGCTTGATGGAACCAAAACAACAACACTGGGAGAATGGGGAATGAAACTAAATACACTCCAGCACAATGACATTGAGCTCTCTGCAAATACTATATTGGTAGAAAACCAACACAGCATACAACTTTAGTTTCAGAGAAAGCTGATACCACCATTGATGACTACTAAATATTCTAGTCACTGACTTGTGAGCACTTTTCTACTATACTGTAAAGAGCCTGTGGTGTGATTTTCGAGTCAGAGGGTGCCATACCATTAATCAAAAGGGAAACAAGTTGCCCATTACTTAATAATACAGTTTCAATAAGCTTACTCACATTTGAATTTTACTTTTGAAAGCAATTCATATTTGATTTCAATTTTTCCTGTTTTTTTTTCTGCTCTCATTCCGACAAAGGTTGATGTCAAACCATAAATAATTCATACACAGACCATGAAGCAAAAACATTGCCGCTACTTTGGTGTGTGTGTGTGTGTGTGTGTGGGTGTGTGTGTGTTTGTGTGTGTATTTGTGTGTGTGTGTGCATGCATGCATGCATGCGTGCGTGTATGTGTGTGTGTCCATGGATTCATTTGAGGCTGTAAATAATTCATGGCATGAGTGGGCAGAGCAGAGTGGCGGGTTAAACAGAGATGTGATATTGACAGGGCATGCGGGTACGGTGTGTAGGAGGAGCCGTGTGCCATGCTATCATCCATGAGGGAGAGAGAGAGATTTTCACTGGTACAACAAAAGTAGCTCAGTGCCCTGAGACTGACAGATAGACTTACGGCACAGCTGGTGTGTGGAACATTTTAAATGCAATTTATGCCAGTGAGTGTGAATATTGACCCATAACATCGGCCAAATGTGTAGCCGTTAAAATGAACCAATGCATACTAAAAACATCATGGGCTAGAAATTTCTCAAACATAGTGCATCTTCTCCATCCATTAATTCCAGAGAAAGAGCCTCTTGTTGTTCTGTTGTTTTATTGTTTTTCTCAGGGGTTCTCATAGAATTGCTGTAATCTAAGGTTGACTTATGCATTCTACCCTGCCCATGATTGCACGGTCTGCATTGCTGCTTCTTAGGACTATATTCTTTCACATCAGTGAGGTGGTGATTGCATTCATGGTTTGACTTTAGACTATTGGGACACCTTTGGGTCACCGTAGTACGAAGATTTAGAGAGATTGAAAAGTAAACAAGCAGTGTAAATGTAAAGAGCAACTACATGGATTTGAGAGACTGTTAACTGTTTTCAGGGAGCCTAGTCTCGCGAAAAAATCAACTGTATGCCTTGTGGTGCCGTTACGATATAGCCTCGTTTTTCGTGGTTGGGCAACGCGCACTATCGTCGAGAGTGGGTGAGAGGACGAGAGAGAGCGAGTGAGAGAGAGCGAGACCACCCGAGCAGCGTGCATTCCGGGAGGGGAGCGCTGTCGTTGTGTCAGCTTCATGCCATCTCTCCCGTCCTCCAACGTTGGCCCTAACCGTAACCCTACTGTAAACCTAAACCTAACCCTAAACTTAACCCTAAATCACTTGTTTGAAATGTTTGATTACCGTCGTTTCCAGTTAGCCTTCACTCACGCTTGATTGTTGACGTCCGTCCGCATTATTCTTCCCCCCCAGAACCAAACTACCCCAATTGTCAATTCCACCTTTCGTCACCCAACCAAGAGAAACGAGGCTATTCCTAACGGCACCACAAGGCTTACAGTTGATTTTTTTCAGTTTTTCTCGTAAGGAATTCACGAATGGCCCGAGATACAGTTGTTTCCGCAATAGGGTCCGGCTGCATCCTGGAAGACGGGGGCGTGTATTGAGAGGAGGTGTGTCTTGAAAGGGGCGTGTATTTAACTCGGCCGTGATTGTTGTTATTCACAACAGCGTTTGACATAACAGACAGTCTCGCGCTTAGCTACCCTCCCCAAACATTGCTGGTGGTTGTCCGTGCGACATCTGATTGCCCACTCAGTTCTCATATTCGTTCGTTTTTTAATCTTATAGAATTGAAAAGGCTAGAACTAACTGGTATTTGCACATAGGAAACTAAAGGAACGTAGTCCTTTTGTCAGTTCACGACACACAGGGTATGTGAATGGATCTCCCACAAACGTGAATTCAACAGTTACATGGAGACATCAGAAGCCCTGCAGAATCATAAAAATGTTGTGGTCCTTTGGTGTTAATGTTAAGCTAATGTATTCTCACCATGAAGATGAATTTGGGGCATTTTACAAGGCTATGGTATTTTACTAGGCTACTACCACAACACCATGCCCTGCGGTGAAGTAATTCAAACAAACATCAGTAGTCTAGTAACCTAACACAGTGTTTCTCAACAGGGCTTTACCCAGACAAATACCAAAAACCTTTCTTTGGCAAGGTTGTTCACTCCTAGTCTAAGGCATGATGTTGTTAAAAATGCATGTAAAACACCAGCATCAAATTCCAGAATTGAGCGTCAACCTGACAGCCTCAGGCTTCAGTCTTTGCAGGGAATTATTTTTAAAACCCTGATCAGTAATAAAAATATATTTTTTTAGCAAGGTGGTCGACTTGGAACGGTGTATATAATAAATGTATGAACTATCTATAAGTAGCAATCTGCCATTTGTTTGTTTTATTGGGGCAAAATCCTTTCTTATACATCAAAATACTGTACATCCATGTCTGTCTATAACTTAGAAGTGGCCACACAATTTACTTACCTTTACCCAGGAGATTTTCCAGATTGGCTATGTCTTACCGTAAGTTAGATTCAGCTTCTAACAAATTAATTCAAATGCCATCAGAAAACATGCAAAATTACTATTTATATAACCTGTGTTTGTGTGCACATGTAGGCCATACATACTGTGCATTGCTGAAACTGAATCAGACAGGAATGAAATGTGAAAAATTATTTACATTGATGAACAGTCACCTCTCACACTCCTCACATTCCAAGCTGTGCGTAGAACAGCATACAATTAGGCCTATCACAGGTAGAGCAGCACTCATTCATGTATCATTTATTTATCAAGGTATACAGTATATTTCTCTTTTGAAAGTCGCTTTGGTTATAAAGCGTCTGCCAAATGCAATGTAATGTAATGTAATGTAATATATTTACCAGTCTACACATAATAGACATTGCCGTACATATCACACTATCAAATGTACATGCACAAAACTGTACACAGGCAGATGGAATAGAGGATAAACATGGAGCATCACATCACATACAATGATGTAAAGTATTGCCTACAGCTGAATGCATACATACATTAAAAGGATAAGATATAGTGCACAATAAAGGAATAAATATGGAAACAAATGAAATCGCCTCTAGATGTCCCCTTCGTCTGGGGGAGCTGCCATGACAGACAGTCTCAGTCTCTGGCGTCATCAGCCCTCCCTCTGAAAATTGGCTCCATGCCTGTCAAAAAAGGCATGATAATGTTAGTGATCAGAAATGAGACAAAAAGTATCTCCCTACCCATCTACAGAAAAAACATGCACACATGCATCCACAAATACACACACACACACACACACACACACACACACACACACACACACACACACACACACACACATCCTTTTCGAGTTTGGCCTTACCTGCACATGTGTGAAGAGCAGGGAGAGGGGAGGCTGGGGATGGAGAGTCAGGGCAGAAGGTTCTCCTGCTGAGGCATGGAGCCCCCCTGGTTCTGATGACGATTGTCCATCACCATCATCATCAGACCCATTACTGGCACATCAATGCTGAACAGCAACGACGGCTTCAATATACAGCAATAAACAACGCAACATCTGAAACAAATAGCAGCTTACGAAGGGCGGATGTGCGTCCTGTTAGCTTGAAGCTAAACGTTAGCCAAAACAGCTAGATGGTAGTCCGAGGTGGTATATCTGACCAATAAGTGTTCGCTCTCCGACTGATAGTCAAGTCGTAAAGCAAACGTTATGTATATTTATACATGCATATAGAAAGCTTACCACCGATTGAGTGATAATAGATCATATTCATACCGAAATCCATCCAGTTGATTTGAAAAGCCCTGACTCCCGCTTGAGTGTTGTCATTACGGCAAGTCAATGACGTCAGACGTCGTCGTGAATAGGACCAATCAGAGTCAAGTTAAATACACGCCCCTTTCAAGACATGCCCCCTCAAAATACACGCCCCCGTCTTCGAGGACACAGCCGGATTCTTCTCTGTTTCCGGCCGTCCAGAACTGTGCCGGTGCCGGTGCTGGTGCGTATAGCTAGCCTTGCCCGCCATCCTACGTACTTCCGCCAAGACACTTGGCTCCGCACTACGTCGGGTACCTGTCTTCTGTGGAGCGATGTTGACCGGTTGGATTTGCGCCGGTGTTCTACATTGTGATTTTATTCTATCGTAGGATGTTCTGTCAGACATGTCTGTTAAATGGTCCTACATCGCCATAGATAGACGTCAGACATGTTTGTTCAACGACTTAAGTTAAATCCTGATTTTTCCGTAAATGCCCTTCCTGCTTCCTGCAATCGCGTCAGATCAAAAAAAGTCCAGACCATGAATACGAAATGGAAATGGCAGTATTATGGGATGGTCAGGACCAGGCTAGCGCATAGCAGCTACGTTTGGCACTAAAGTGCTTATCTGCGAAACACCCGTGTTCATACCAGGCTCTGAACTCTTTCCGCATGTGACTGTGTTACCTGGATGAACCTGATGACCTCCACATTGTCGTAATGGTTTGTGGAAAAAAACCCAAGTATTTTTCTATTCGCATTGCGAACCAACTTTTCTGTTCGCGAACGCTAAGATCTGTGGCATGAACATGCCGGTCGGTTCACGACTAGTTGCGGGAACAGGCACCGGCATGGTTCTCGGTCGACCTGAATGTGCCAAAAGACAAGAAACCCAATGCGAAATGATTCACTGCACAGTGGCTCTGGTGTCATTAAATTCTGTTCACGGCACTCTGTTAGCAAGATAAACCTTATTTTAGATGTAGATTAAAGCACTCATAAGAGGCTTATTCAATCTGACCTACTGTATGATAATTTGCTGGAGCAAAACAAAATAAGTTGTAATGCACGCTATAATTTAGCGAAAAGATTAAGAATCAGACTGCATCAATTCTCACCACCATTTCTGAAACACTGGGCAGGCTGATAACAGCAGTCATTTTAGCACATTGTTGTCGATTGTAGCTGGCAGGAAAAGGCCATAGTGTTATCGTACATCACAAATATAAAATAAAATAATGGGGAATCATATCATTGCATCTATTTCAACTCGGGCACTGAAGCAATCTGTGGTCTGCATCTCAGCTGCAGTGAGGATAGTTGACATGTCTGTCTTCAGACTCTCATGGAGGCCTCTTTCACAGGGCTGGACATCTACAGAGCAAATGACTATATTCTTCAAAGAAGCTTTTGCTTAAAAAGAGCACGAGCACAGACTTATCTTGATGTAGACGAGAAAAAAAAGAAGTGGATATTTTTAAATATTTATAATGAGTTAAGCAAGTAATGGAATGGCATTATGACAATATAGCCAATACACAGGGCTAAATGTGAAGACAGCTTTTCAGAACCCCTCCAAATCATCAATAAAATTTGGGGTGAAATGTGTGATCATTACTAGGTATTCAATAGATTTAATTAACACAAACAAGTAACTTTACTCAAGGAAAATACAGCAAGTAAGCTTTTGTGAATAAGGTAAGTGGGCACTGAGCAGCATCTGGAGGGAGAACTGATCACTTAGCCGCTATGGTTAATCAGCCTGACAGACTTTCAGAATTTCACTAGCATTTTTGGGTGTGCGCGCACACACACACACACAGACACACAGACACAGACACAGACACAGACACAGACACACACACTATTCAGGCAAATTATAGTTGACAACCATGTCGGCTGCCAATTCCCTCAGGAGCAGAACTATGGACGGCTCAATTGGGACCATATAGACATGTCAATAATTAACTTAAAAGATTATTCAAATAAGAAGAGACAGATCAAATCCCATGTGAATTATTCCCATCACCAAGACCAATGGCGCTCTGTGGAACAGACTTTCTAGTGTAACTCAAGGCAACACATGAGAGTGATCTGACAGTTATAAAAGAACCATTCATGTGCTGGTATTACCCTATGGTTATGCCTGTGAGAGGAGATATGTGAATTACTGACGATTGTGAACTAATGATTATGAATTATGTATTCATATCTACGGTTAATCAACATGGAATAACCCTTCGGCAGATACAGTAGATATATAACTTATTTCTCGGAGACTCCAGCTCCATTTTCATATACTGCCACACACGGTTTCCATTTTTCTTGTCTTGTCTTTTGATGTAGTAATCGTCGTAACATTGGGCAATAAGTCACTTGTTGAAGCTACTGTGTTAACACGGTTCTGTGAGAAGTGGAAAAGACACAAATACCAAAATTAAAAAAGCACCAAATGCTTTCTTGTGCAATCAGTAGCCTTAGTCTCACTGCAGGGCCAGCCCCGGGCTGGCCCGGACAAAAGGGGGCTGACGGTGATCTCATCAAAAGGGGGCTAGGTGCTAAAGATGGCCGCCGGGCCAGGTTGTGGGGCTAAGGGCCGCTTTCCCTGGCCCGTCGAATTCGATGGGCCAGCAAGCACCGCCGAGGCTCGGAGGCGGGGTCAACCTCGGGCGATATAGCCCACGTGCGATACAGCCTACCAGACCTTCGGCGATAATAGCGCAAAAGCTAAATAAGCCGACATAAATGTCATGTGTGAGTATTTGTGAGACACTTTTTATTGGTGTCCAGTGGAAAGCATGCCAAATCACGATAATGGCACAAGAGTTGGCGGCTAAAAGCAGAAAAAAGCCGACATGACTTAGCTATGACATCCCAAGTTTAAGTGTAGTGGTGCCCATGATGCCCTGATAACAACAAAAAAGTTATGTTGGCTAAATAACTTTAAAAACACAAACAGAAGTGCCAAAGTTGCATCTTATGAAATTATGCCATAAGAAAGCCAAACACCCCAAACTAATAATTTGCCCAGAATTTAGCGATAAGTCCCCCATGCAGCCACATTATTACACAGTAAAGCACAGCTGTTATTGACTTAGGCCTATTTAAAATCATCCTCACTCTGCTGCCCTATAGTGTCTCATGTTTTGCAGACATACTAAACCATAGGCATACGTTTTGCAGACATGTGCCATAGTGCGCACACTTAGAATTCCCTGCAGGACACACACCGATGTTATGCAGATTGAACGACTTGTAGGCTACGCTACTTCCGTGGCTACTTTAATAAATAGTCGCTATTCCCCTGGCTCATCATTTTCTATAGCAGCTGATGAAGATGCTATGTCTCCGGGATTTGGTCTCTTTTCACATGGTAACTTATTCAATTACCTGCACATTCACCATGAATAGACAGGTGGCACGCCGCAACGAGGGGGTGTGTCGCTATGTCCGGGGCTCATAATTTTCTATAGCAACTGATGAAGGTGCTATGTCTCCGGGATTTGGTCTCCTTTCACATGGTAACTTATTCAATTACCTGCACATTCATGTCTCGCTATGTCCGGGGCTCATGCTTCTGTGCGCTATTGGGGGGATTAACTGGGCATGTTCGCACGTCTCCTTCTGTTCACTCTCTCAGTTGTCGAGCTGCTCGTATTTTCATGCGTCTTTGTCTTCTTAACATGCGCTGCGTCCCATACAGCTTCTGAATCGACAACTTTGCCATGTAATAAAACTGTTCTTGAAAGGCAAGCCATTTTCTTTGCAGTTCTTGTCGTCTTTGTCCGTAGGCTACGAGCCAAACGGCGACCTGCTCCAGCAGAGTTTGCTCCGTTTTCTTCTCCTTCTTTGTCGTTGTTCTGTTGTTGTCCTTCTGTGATTTGGGGCGAAAGTGGGCTGTGCCCGACTGACATTTCACAAACAAGGCGTGTACCTGAATGTGCCTGGGGTCGGCTATGAGTCCGATCAGGCAAAAAATGGCCCGGGGCCGGCAGCTCCGAGCCGGCCACTCTCCTGAGCCCCGGGCGGCCCCGGGCCGCTGAAGCGCGGCTAATGAGACCAAGGCTAGTGAAGCCTTGGCCAATGTGGCCTTGATTATGCGGAACCTTAACAAATAGTCTAAGTGAGAGACCAGGGCAGGCTGCACGCCAACAACACAAAATTTGAGCTTTGTTTGCATTGGTTGTATGTGTTTGATCTTTCACTAAAGGTTCCCCTGTGTGTGGAGTCAACACGGTCGGAGGCCATGCATTCAGACTTCAGAGCTCAGTCTGAGGGGAGTTTGAACAAAATCAGTCAAGAAAGAGAGAGAGGCTGCATTTGAAAGCAGGACTGGACTGGCCATCTGGCATAGCAGGCATTTCGTGGTAGACCCTGCACCATTGTGGTAGCCTGGCTCTCGCGAGACCCCGAGTGCTTCGTGCATCTTCGTTACACTTCGTGAGCTCGCACAGGGGTCTGGTTCAGCCTTGTCGAGCCCGAAGTCCTCGAGTAGAAAATAAACGTGCCCCGACCATTGGATAATGTCAATGAGCCCGCCTCTATGCCTAGATCCAATAATCGTGGAGTGAGGTGTTGACGGGTATGACGTAGCATCTTGCGCGACAACACTGTAGTGCTGCTAGCACACCCCACAGTCAGTGGCTAACACAACAACTGCGGCCTGCATACTGTATGAACTCAGCGATTTCAAGTGTTACCAAAACTACCAAGCATTCATTCTTTGAAAGAGGAACAGAAAACAAGGAATTAGTTGTTGGCAAGAACGTTCTCGCTCTTCTTCCAATGATCCACTGAGGGAGAATGAGCAGGTCTACAGCGCAGCGATGTTCAGTCCTCAACTGTTTACAAGACCAACTTTAAGTGGGGATTTTAGTCGAGAGGTCTATGCCACATATAAATGGTGAGTGAAAACCTCTTGGTTGTTTCTAACGTGTTTTTGATGTGTGTGAAACTGACTGACATGGTAGGCTACAACTGTGAATGCCCCCATAGTGCCGGTAATTCAATATTGTACAAGCCTCATTTCCAGACCTCGCATGCTATGGTGACTGAGTGCTGTTGATCATAATATTATGCCAAGCACATTCAGACCAATTTGTTTATGCTAAGTTCGTGTTAAATTAAATGTACTATCCCCCGTGGTCGCTGTCAATGCAGCATGTCCCAAAACGTCTGCATGTGAGAGATGGAATGTTTATTTCACGACGACATTCTGACTTCAAACTCACCACGATGGCTTCCCCACAGATCTATACATATTGATATAGGTCTGTGGGCTTCCCCTTTTCACTTCTTGCCCTAGTTGTTAACCTGTTTCGATGGTAAAGACTAAACTAATCACAGATTTTGCATGGTTAAGACTTAAGAGACCCACTTCGCGTGGAAACAGAATTAACACAAGAGGGTACTGGAATAAAAACAGGCTGTGAGGCCTGTCACTCACCAGCTACTGGCAAGGACCCCAACTCTCCCTGTCAGCAGTAAATTTAAAACTAAGTAATAGTAGCCTACTGCTGTTCAGGTCTGAGCCTTAAATAGGTATGAATTAAAATTAGTGGTGGGCCGTTATCGGCGTTAACGTGCTGCGATAATGTGAGACTCTTGTCGCGCGATAAAGAAAATATCGCACGTTAATCTATTCTCAAAATATAGATTTGGAGTTTGGGTACGCACGTCACCATATTGCTTAATTGACAGACGCTTTTAGACTGCGCTCCAGTCGCTTCTCCTCTCTCCACCTGTTGTTTCAGCAGACCTACTAAATATGAAGTGTTTGCAGCTGAAAACATTAATCCCTCTGCCGTGGTAGTTGTTGTTTGAATGCTTTTTCATAAGTGGTAGACTAAAGAGACGTTATTGTTTGAGGTGAAGCATAGAGACATTATTGTGCGTGAGTAGCTACCAGCCCGACATAGCCTACATTTCCTCACGCATTGCATAGAATACACAAACAACTTCCAGAAATCTTGCCTGTGCTATAATTGCAAAACATTCCGTGTGATAGTCCTATGCATTTTGAAGATTGTCAAACTGAAACTGTCAATATCTACTCTCGCTGAATGTTTGTGTTGCAATCGCGCACATTTGCGATTCAGTGAGATATTCTCATGTCCGACGGTAATAAACCTCGCGGTTGTCGCGCTTGACTTTTTTTTTTTGCAAACTGAATTCATGTCGAGTTGTAACTCATCTGGCATTCTAACTCTGAGAACAACTGTCAAATCGCCGTGTGCCAGTGCTGTAGGTTCTAGATAGGCATATCCAGTAGCCTGGCTCTGCTGAGGGCTGCTGTGCCTACTACGCACAGAGCTCCTCCCTCTCTTAAAGGAGCCGCTGCTCCTTTTAACAGTCACTGGCAGATTCTCATTCTCTCTCTCTCTCTCTCTCTCTCTCTCTCTCTCTCTCTCTCTCTCTCTCTCTCTCTCTCTCTCTCTCTCTCTCCCCATTAGAAATTAAATGCTGAATTGTTGAGGTAATATTGTTTAAATAGCCTAAATGTTTGATAGATTTATCTGTATTTGCCTCTACAACTTATAGCGCTGTTCATTTTGAAATTTCAGTAGCCTATCTTATAACTGTAAATGCTTCCTAACATATTGGACACACTTTACACATATTGCTGTGATTTTTTCATCTCCAAGTATCAACATGACCATTTTTTGAAGATGAGATGCATTTTGGAAAAAAAGATGAGCTCTGGTCTAATGCGCCATCTGTCTTAAGAAACCCCAATTTTTTTTCGGCATTATTTCGCTATCGTGCCTATTCTGAATGAGCCATTTTGATATAGATTAATCTAGATTAATCTAGATTAATTTCATAATTACAGTGAGATTAATCTAGATTAAAAAATTAATCTATGCCCACCCCTAATTAAAATGCAGATACTAGGCCTATAGAGTCTTTAGAATTACAGTTGCCTTGTTTGCAGATTCTATTTTAACATTATGTGTGTCGTTTTCAGGTAGGCACGTCATGGCATTGGCAGCGTCTGCTGGGATTGTCATCACAGACCGGGTCATCCAGCTGCTACACATGTACAGTGGAAATTGAATTAGGCTCTTCCCTCACTTGTACTGTTGTAAACCATCAAATGAACACTCTAGGTAGACAAGACAGTGAGTTCAGTAATGGCTGGCACACAGGGCATGTGCACCACAAGTTTGGAGCCAGCCAGGTCATACGTGTTGCACCTACCACAATTCCATTTCTTTGGTCTTCTGTGTTGAGCCGGTTTCAAAATTCGCCTGTACAACCACATGCGTATAGTCAGAATCTACACTACACTACCCCACCAAGATCTAGACGTTACTGAAAAGTTGGAAATGTTATCAGGGTCTGCTGACAGCTGTACAGAATATGTGTACTTAAATACCAGACGTGCCACTTTCATTATACAAAGCCTAATGAGGCAGCAGTCAACCACAGTCCTTACATTTGACATCAGTTACAAATAACCTATGGTTTTGAGGTACTTCATGCTACTGGTTGTGAGTGAGGCTTTTTGTGCCTGACTGTCCCTAATGACAGATTCATAGACATAATGGAACATGTAACACAGCATTAGTGGAATCTTGTCACAATATCGAATCGAATATTGAACAACAAATGGTGTAAATAATGGTGTACACAAGTAATTGGAACAAATGTAAATACAATTTTATTGTGAAAAGAAAACACTGTCTATTTTTTTTCTCAATGTACAGTAATGAAAGTGTAAATAATGACAAATAAGATATCAATTTATATATACACATTCTTTTTTCTTTTAAATATTGGTTACTGGCAATGCAGGAAACATAGCTTACAAAATGTAGCGTTCTTGGTGATAGGTGATGTATTGTACAAAATGAAAACCCAAATGGTGACACACTCCTGAAATGTTGTAAGTTCTTTAAGGAAAATGCCTTGACATCTTGTTCTGATATTTTGAAAGGCATGGAATCTGTGAGGGGATGTGCTGGGTCCTCTATGCTGTCGTTTCTTCATACACCTCCTGGTGTCAGACACAGGGAAATGAAGTATAAGAAGTATATTAGACAAACATTTCAGAAGGTTATGTGTGACAATTGTGGCTACATACAAGGTTTTGAACAAAAATAACACGGGAATTGATTGCAACACCTTTTAAAATATTTCTAGGTGACTTAAAGTTCATTAACAACAGGGTAGGCTACTTACTCTGTGTACAGAGTATTTTCCACCCACATGTTGCATTACTGCCCTTGTACATCACTTTGATCAAAAGCGTCTGTCAACTGTAATGTTATGAGGAGGAGTACAGTCTCTTAATGTAGAAATTAATGTAGGTTTAGGTGGATAGGGGTGCAGGACAGCACATATACTTTTCAGTTACTCTTACTAAGAATTCAAACATGTAACATTGGACACCTTCCAAGGCCACAGGTACAGGTGAGGTCAACAAGGGTCCTATTTACCTTGATAATAAGGTTCTCAGTCATTTCACATTCCCACCCTGATGAAAAAAACTAATTGTTTACACAAATGGGTTTTACACCCCTTAACAATACGGCTTTGCTTGCTTCAGTAATGTACTCTTTGCCTCTGCCCTACCAATGGATGTAATAAATCAGACATACCTTATATAACCGTGGGTCTTGGGTTACCTAATAATGGAGAGAGAGAGAGAGAGAGAAAAAAAATCACCATTGATCAATTCACAATGGCACAGTGTGTGTGTGTGTGTGTGTGTCCCAGCTTATGACGGTGAGCACGATTAACTTCGTCGTCCGATCAACTAGGGATGGTCACCTACAACTTCTCGAAGTGCTTAGCACACTCAAGAATCGACTATTTGAATTGACCACAGCTTAAGTGTTTGAGAATACAATCGCGCACAATAACAACGGAAAAAGTGCGACGGCATGCTCGTCTCGTCGAACCGTAATGCAGTTTCCAAAGTGTATAATAGAAACGCCCCATCCTGTCTTGTCTGACGTGAACAGCTCTTCATCATGCCATCCAAGTTAATCGGACCCGGAGTTAATCGTGCACACCGGGAGTAGTTAATGCTGGCTGGCAATTTTTGTCGGAATAACATTTTATCGGTAATCATTTTCAGCGAAATACACATACTTGATTAAGTTGTATTCATCAACACATGTCACATTGGTTGTGCAGGCAAGCAGACGTCCATTTTGTCTGCAATATTTATCACCCCGTCAGAAACTGACAAACCCATGCCCATGATGTGTTCACTAAAAGAAAATATAGCCATTTCAAGACATCTAACTTACCATATCTTTGTTGTGATTTATCTGATGCAAACGATGGCACCAAATGAGTAGGCGCAGAGGTAGTCTAACAAGTAGGCGGTCCTCCTCCATTGGTGCTAGGGGCTGGTAGCATGCCGCTGTTTGGACAGTGCAGACAGAGTATTCGTGCACTATGTCGGATTGCCAACCAAAATCCACCGATGCCTTGTGTATTTTGTAACCGTCAGTGGTCAGATGTCGGACACAGGTGGCATACCACAGGCGGCTTGCCGTTCAAACGCCACCAATGATCCACTATACACATGCTAGCTGGACTGGAACTACTGTCAACATGCTAACTGCTCTGTTGTGGCTTCTATCGCGCGTCGCAGACAACTACGTCACGGCCCATTTCGATGTGATTGGTTGAAGTAGTACGTCACTGTTACCTAATTTCTCCAATCACGTTCGAGCTTTTTTTTAATACACCCACGGGCTAGAACAGCTTGGTTACCACCATAATTCCAGATGGATGACAATGGATGACAATCCATCTGCGCGAGAGTCAGGTTACCATTGTGGGGCCCTATTTTCAGAAATGTAAAAAAGGGCCCACCGGTGAGACAGTTCTCCGCCGCTAATTATGAGGGGCCCCTTTAAGCCAAAATTCCCCGGGCCCTATTTCTCCCCCAGTCCAGCCCTGTTTGAAAGGCAACTGTGTGTACATGATTCCTTGCCAGCTATTGGATAAAGACTGGTGTAATTACAGATGTGAGTGAATACATTGCATGTGAAAACCCTTCAGGGCTTTTGGCCAACTAATATTAGTGTAATATGAGCATGTGTGATTAATCAGAATGAAATGCTGACACAATAGAATGCCCCGGTGGGTTTGATGGAGTGTTTATATCTTGGAGTAACTTTGGCAGATAGCCTGAAGTATCAGTCATTGTCCAAAATAAAAAAAGATGATTGTGCCTGTATTGAGTACTGTTACTGACAGTGGTCATTGTGAGATTAGAATGTAATGATAAACTGCCTCAGTTCAGTGACTGGAACAAACACCCTTGAAAACTCTTGGAAAATCCATACAAAAAGTATTGTATTAGCTAGAGAAAGTTCAACTTTAGCCCAGTCATGGCAGTTGTATGCAGGTTTTAACACATACACCTTGTAGCAACCAGAAGTGCAGGCAAGCGTGTGATTCAATGTATCTATTCTCTTGCGGATATTAAAACTGACACATGGGTAGCCGGCAAAGCCTCTCCATCTCCGTCTCCTGCATTAGAGATGAGGGCCTTGCAAGCTGGTGCGCAGATGTAATTTCAGTTTGATTTGATCCCTGGGGTGCAGTGCCTAATCTACAATTTAGCATCACTTCCAAGCCTTACCTGTGGGAAATTGTGAATATGTATTACAGTCTAACAGCCAACGGTCTGAAGTAGCTGTAAGGCCAAAATGTTTTCCGTTCTCCATTGTGATTAATGATTTCATATGCATAGTCGCTCTGAGACACCAATTCCACATCACGGGTGCTTAGCATAGCAAAAATGAGGCTTGTGGCTTGTGGCTAGGTAAAAGGGGCAAATACAATGCTAAATATAATGCCAACGTTGTGAACTGAATATTTTGGAGTAAACACTCTTTTGATTAGCAGTGCTTCATTAATTCAGTCTGCTAAAACACTGCTAACATCCTTTGTGCATTACCCATTGCGACTGTGCACGGGAACAGATTGACAAGGACGATCATTCTCAATATTCAACAAATAAAGGCCAAGTTAGCTGTTCAAACACCCGAGACGAGATGTTAAGTTGGTGTTTATCTTTCTTCAAGTATAGACATCAATCCTATACAGCATTCTCAGGGCTGGACTGGCCATCTGGCATAGCGGGCATTTCCCGGTGAGCCCTGCACCCTCATGGGCCCCTATTTTCAGAAATGTAAAAAACCCCACAATCTTTACATTTCTGAAAATAGGAGCCCATGAGGGTGCTGGGGCCCACCGTTGAGTCAGTTATGCCCCGCTAATTATGAGGGTCCCCTTTAAGCCAAAAGTTCCCAGGCCCTATTTCTCCCCCAGTCCAGCCCTGATCATTCTTTATAACCTCCGAATCCTGCCTGCCTGTGAATCATGACAAGGACAATCAAATTATTGTAATCTTACTAAAGATACAGTGTCTCTTCAATTGAAATAATGATGCAGTGCAACTCATATCAGGAAATACAATAGGCATCAGTGCGGAAACATGATTGCAAAGTGAGCACAGTAATCATTTCTAACCCAGACAAACATATCAAAATATTTGTTTAACGTAATTACAAAGTTATAATTATATCACACCGATTTCATCCCTCTGCTTAATTCAATTATGCAACAATTATTTGGTTATTAAATATGCAGCACCGAAGTCTCTCCATTGTTTATCTGTTATTTATATGGCTTCTTTTAATGGTAGGCCTATCTTTGTCCTCCAAATTAAATACCAACAGAAAAAACAAATATTTTTCTGCTTCAAACGATGCTCCATGTTTGTTTTTATTGTCCCTGCTATGCCACAGCTTTGGAATTCATTTTCAAGACCACAAAAGGCCTAAAACAGAATGTGCTAACTGATAAATTGCCATCTTAATTAGACACAGCAAAAGAAGACAAAAGAAAACATGTTTTCTTACCACAGGCAAACGTGCCTCACATTCTTTTGGAGAATGCGGAGCAGCTCAATAAGTCAAACACAAATGTAGTTCAATGTGAACATAAAACATTAAAATTAAGTTTCGTCTTGAGTCTGGATTTAAAACGCGAATCGCTCTGGACCACATCCTTGCCTCCACCTCAGGTGTGCGTTTTGAATGTATCGCACAGCCAGGACAAATAGGCTGAAGGACAGCTTCTTTCCGCAAGATGTCACAGTTCTGAACTTACTGTATACTTGCACTAGGACTGTGTTCCTATCAGGGTCTGTGCTCACTAAGGACTGTGATGCGGTAGCTCTATTCGTGAAACGATTTATACATTTATACTATAGTGCAAGGCCCTGCCGTGACCAACCGGTAGGGCACTCATCTTCCATGTGGCCGACACGGGTTCGATTCCTGGCCCGAGTCATTTGCCGACCCCTCCCCATCTCTCTCCACATTCGCTTCCTGTCCACCTCTCAAGCTGTCCTGTCAAATAAAGTCGTAAAAAAAGACCCCCCCCCCCCCCAAAAAAAATCTTTATACCATAGTGCAGTGTTTCCCAACCAGGGGTACGTGTACCACTAGGGGTACGCGAGCACACCTCAGGGGGTACGCGGAAAAATGTAATAATAGCAAATATATTGAGTGTAGTCACATTGGGATAGAGGAACAGAGCATGTGTGAGGGCGAGGGGGTACTCATCATATCACAAAATTGCTGAGGGGGTACGCAGGACAAAAAAGGTTGGGAAACACTGCCATAGTGCACACCTTGTAGGGAGGCTTTAAATTTTATTGTAATGACAATAAAAGGATTTCCATTCTATTCTTTCTTTACTAAGCCGTGGAATTACAAAGTGTTGTGCTTCGTCACAGTGTTATACAAATCAAAGATTTTGTTGACAATTAGGCCTTAATTTAGTCTGGGCAGTTAAATTATGACATTATGAAATGAGAGGCAGAAATGGATATACCCCAGAAAATGAACCATTTTACATACCATTTTATTCATCAAAACCAAAATTATGAACCACATTGTATAATTAAGTTAAGACATTTGTTTCCAACAACTGAGAAGTGTGTTTACTTGGCCATGTTCGGCTATTTTAGCCACAATTAGCCGCAATTACACAAATGTTGTTGGCTTGTTGCTGTTGTCGCAGTAATGGTGTTTTCTGGCATCAGCTGCGTGGAAGTGAATTTGAGTCTGCATCTGTCCCTCATCATCCCTGGGAATCCACATGACGGCATCATCCTAACAACCTTCACTCTCTGGACAATTGCAGTGCTGATATGTATTCAGCAGCTCTCATTCACAGTTATATTTGAGGTTTTGTTTGAATTAGAGATGCACCGGATCCTGATTTTTAGGATCCTGCCGGATACCGGATCCACTGCTTAAGATCCTGCCGGATCCGGAACCGGATACCGGATCCTACAAAATGGTTGAAATACATAGCCAACTCGCACACGTGGGCCCTTTTTATTACGTTGGCGCAAACTATTTTTAAGACTCATTGGCTTACTGCCACACTGCCTTCAACGGCCACTTCCAAAAGGCTTTCACTCCATGCAGAGATTGTAGAGATGCCCCAGATCCTGATTTTTAGGTAACTGCCGGATACCGGATCCACTGCTTAAGATCCTGCCGGATCCGGATAGTCTGAAAAACCCTATTATCCTGCCGGATCCGGAACCGGATCTTGGATCCTGTACATCTCTAGTTTGAATGGAAAGCTTCTGTCTCAATACTTGCATGGCTGGTGTCAGTCCTATCTATTCTTTGCTGGAAAAGGTGTTGCAGATTTTAATGTGTGCGTGTGTAAGTGTGTGTGCTATACATGTGTGTGTGTGTATGTGTGTGTGAGAGTATGCATGGCAGTGAGCATGTAGGCCTACGTATAAGTGCATACAATGTATAGTTTGAGTATGCAGTCACTGCCATGAATGAAGCGTACGTATGGTTACTAAACGTTTCTCAAGCTTTCAGGACAATCTTCACAGTCATCAATTCCCCCCTCTCTGGTAAAGAAGATGAGAAATGTGTGGCCCTTCAGGACAACATAGATGTATTAAAGCTGCTGTTGTTTATGATGCTTGAGAGCAGATATGCAGGCCTCACAGCAGGGGACTAATGTTGCAGCAGGCAGGCCTTGCAGATTGGCAACAAACGGCACATAGCTACATAGCTGTACACAATACACTACGTGCGTGCGTGCGTGCGTGCGTGCGTGCGTGCGTGCGTGCGTGCGTGCGTGCCTGTGTGTGTGTCTGTCTGTGTGTTTGTGTGTGTGTGTGCGTGCGTGCCTGTGTGTGTCTGTCTGTGTGTCTGTCTGTCTGTGTGTATGTGTGTTTGTGTCTGTGTGTATACGTATGGTATACAGTTAGAATTATTGTGCTTGTGAAGAAAGAAAATAATAATAAACAATGCACTTTCTTCCATTAAGCTAACTTTGTCATCCCAAAGTTTTAGTTTGAGTGAAACTGTTTTTCTCATTTTTCTTTTAGCACTTTGACAGTTTGTCCCAGATGCTGTTTATGTCATATCCTTCTCCTACTGACAGTGTGTGGGGGAGGCAAAAAACGACGGTTGAGGAAAGAGTCCATGAGTTCAAAAACAGTGTGAAAGGTTGGATTTTAATTTGACTAAAAGAAAAAGCATAGAAATGCGATATGATATGTGCTGAAGCATAAACAAATGCCCTTGGCAATGCGAACGCTGAGTGAGAAATTGCATCGCTTCAATATTGAAATTTGATCATTCATATTCTTTGCTATAGCCTACTGCAATGAGATATTGAAACCACCCAGACGACCTGACCATGAATAGTGCAGCACATACAAATCTGACAGTTTTATACATTTTAATAGTCAGACATTGATTCATGTCAATGAGAAACTGATCTTTTGTTAAAGTCTGTGGATGTCTCTTGGATACAGCTGATGTATTTCACAACCTTGACTGTCTAGTTTCATTGAATGTTATAATGACAACAATCCGGGTGCATGCCATTGCAAAAACACACAGCATTTCACTATGATAGATGTTAGCTCTTTACACTCAACATAGCAGATAATAGGTCTAAATCATAGGCCTTCTATAGCAAAATATACAGAATTCAATTAGCATTACTCTACAATAAAGATAATTACACATAGAGGGAATATAAAGATGTGAACTAGACTTCTCAATACATAGGCGCCTATGGACAACAGCATAGGCATATATTGTATTCATGTGATAAAGTGTCTAATGCTAGGCCTATAATTAGAGATGGGCAGTGATGGGTAAACGATTAGGGCATCACACTTGTAGCCCAAAGGTTGCCGGTTTGACTCCCGACCCGCCAGGTTGGTGGGGAGAGTAATTGACAAGTGTTATCCCCAATACTCCTCCACAAATGAGGTACCCTGAGCATGGTCCCGTCCCACCACACTGCTCCCTTGGGGCGCCATTGGGGGCTGCCCAATTGGCTGGTTGAGGCATAAATGAAACTCCATTGTGTGCAGTGTGAACTTGTGGAGTGCTGTGTCACAATGACAATGGAAGTTGGAGTTTCTCTGTTGGGCTTTCACTTTCACTTCACTTTCAAGGATAATAACTAGATGTATTAACTCCATATATGCTATTTACAAGTACACCTACATCTTACAAGTACTGGGGGCAAGGGGGAAGCATATGGTGTAGTATGCAAAACAGTAGCCTATAGTGAACACACAATTAGAAAAATCATAGTGGAGATGAAAGGACGCCACCGTGAAGTTAGCTGACAAATTAGTCTGCTGGGACTGCACAGGCTGGCCGCCATGCCTTCAGTTCAGAGTGAGGTAGAGTCACACCTCTCTCTCCCTAATTATCACCATCATTAGCACTAATGCATGTACAACACCTTTTCATCATCAAACATGCCGATCAAACGCACAGGGCTTGTGAAGGTGGAAAAGGTGCTACATTATGTTATGTTATGTTCAGTAAGGCCATGCAGGGGATGGGAATCAAACAGCTTTGATTTTGCCCTTTGATTTACATAAACATGGCAGACTGGCTGGGGTGAGTCTGGAACAGACTTTCATGTAATTTATAACCTACATAAATGTGAAACAAGGAGAGCACTCGTGACATTTTATCACGTTTTTTCATGTAGATATTGAGGTTTCTACCTTGATAAGGAATAGGTAGAATTTGGTATGATGATGTTGTGTAGTGGTGTTATTTGTATTTTATTTCTAAAGGGGTTTCTTTCGTGATTGAAGACTAGAGAACCCCTTTGGCAAACCCTGCCATTTTTGTCACATTATAGCTTTACCATCAAAGCCCACTCATGTCACACACTGCTCACATGATGCACCTTTACTTTATACCCTGTATGGTATAAACATGACAGGAGCATGAACAAGCATGAGCAGGAATAAAGATGAATGGGAGCTGGCAGGAGCGGGAATAAAAAGGAACAAAAATCAATGATTTTGAGTGGGAGTGAGCGGGATTGGGAGACATTCTTACTGGAGTGGACAGGATGGGATGTGTTTCTTTTACTCCAGCCCGGAATGGGACGGAATAGGATTTTTTTTCTTGGACCGGGATGGGACGGGGGTGAAAATCCACTCCCATATCATGCCCTAGTGCATATGCCACCTGAGGAAAAACCGATGTGGACATTTGTGTGTGTCCGTGCCATAATATACAGCAGTGTTTCCCAACCCTTTTGGTCTGGCGTACCCCCTAAGCCTTTTTGCCATGACTACCCCCTCATTCATGCTCTACATCCCAATGTGACTACTGTATGTTCCATATATTTTTTTCATTTTTCCAAGTACCCCCTGCAGTGTACTCGCGTACCCCTAGTGGTACACGTACCCCTGGTTGGGAAACACTGATATACAGTATCCACCCTTCTTGGCTACAGATGAGATTGCAAATCAAATGTCAGATGTGGAGAATGGTTGAATGGTTGAGAATGCCTTGAGATTGATGACCGAATAAGGAGATGAGTGGTGGATAATTTCATTTTTTATTCATGGAGAAAAGCTATTCCCTCAAAATTCAATTACAGCACAGCTGTAGTCACGTACAGTGAACCTCAGATGAAACAACAGCATCAATCACAACGTATAGATTTACAAATGATGGTTTCACTTAACTGCTACACAAGCACAAATTTCAGAGGAGGGAAAACATCATCACTCAATTTGATGACAGGTTATACCAAAATTGCTGTCTAACTCTGAAAAGAACATAAAAAGCAGCTTCATGGCCATCCAGCATTTCACACGTTAAGGTTTTCAGGTTAAGGCATTTCAAACTTGCCATTAAACTTTGCCATGAGATGCAGTATTCAAAACCTTTCTCATTATGCAAACTTTGTTTGGAAAAGGTGATTTTAGTGTGAGAGGTTGTGTTACTGGCAGCCGATATTGGGTGCTTTTGTCACAAGCCCTCAGCCATTCCTCATCACATGCCTCCTCTGGCCAGTGGCTGTTTGAAACTGCTAAAATATTCATTAATCTCTTGATCTTTACTGTACCTCTGGCAGATAGAAGCCAGCGGGAGGAGGAAGGGTTTTTGTTCCATAGAACACCTTAAGCAATCATGTAGCTCATTACAAAACTCCAACTGCATCAGTGGCCAAAAAAACCCCTCCGTTCAAGTCTCATCTGATAAGATGAAAACTTTTCTATCCCCACTGCCTTTCTGTCTTTCTTTGTCAACACACAGACACAGACACACACACACACACACACACACACACACACACACACACACACACACACACACACACACACACACACACACAGACACAAACACACAGACACACACACACACACACACACACACACACACACACACACACAAAATAACCTAATGGGATTTGGTAATTAGAACTTTTTAATTCATCATTAATCGTCGCCCGTGCCCTCTGGGAGGAGGCCTTGAGCTGGTTATTGGACAATTGCTGACAGTTTAAAGCTCCATTTCACAGTTGAGCAGACAGCGGTAGCCTCCAGTTATTTGATGCAGCACGGGGGGAATGTGACTAAGGGCATAGTTTACAAGGATTTACAGTTGTAACAGGACATTGCTGTCCAGAGATTGGGTGAAAATCCCATTACCTGTAGCCAATAGATAGATACTTTAAATATCCCTTGTTTCCTGTTGATTGGCTGACATGGATGACAGAAGAAAGAAAGAGACCATTTAATTGTTTCATTGTATGTAGGCCTACAAGTACAAACGCCATTTGTAGGAAAGCTATGCGGAATGAACAAATAAATGGGAAAAACATTTCAGATGGTAAATTGCTGTGATGTAGCCTCCATCCACATTCCTTTTCAGATTCAATCTACCAAGGGGAGAACTTTGGAAGATCAGAGCAGGCTAACATTTTCATTGCTTCTCCGCTAGTACCATTAACAATTCAACCAGGGGTGTATCCAGCTTTCAAAAAGTGGGGGTGTTCTCAGATGAAATATAGCTCTCAAACCCCCCCGCCCCTCACGCCAATTTCAATATGCCTAATAGGTCTTTCAATAGGCCTTCGTATATACCATAATGTATTTGTACAGACACAAATTGCTCTTGCAAGTACATCCATACTGGTTTATATGCAGCACCACAGTATATTGTATGTAGGCCTATCACATTAAAAAACCCAAACTCTCTGGAAAGCAATCAGTATCCATGACTAAAATTCTACTGGGCTTGCCTTGCACCAAGTTTTGCTTTCATTTGGTAAACTCTCTGTCTCACATACACTCACACAGACTGGAAATTAACTTGTCAACCCAGGAGTCAAATATCTGCCCCCAAAATCAACCAGCCCCTCAATAAGTCGATCATTTGTTTCATCCATTCTAATGCCATAGTGAATTTTGCCATACTGTGTTGCTGCAAAGCAGATATTTAATACTAAGCCTAATGTGATGGTTGTTGTAAGTTGTGATATTAAATGAAGGCTATAGCCTAATACGCAGGCAGGCAACACACTTGCAACTTGGCTGAAAAACATAAGCCACTTCACTGCACCAGTTTGAAAACTATTATTAAAGAGCAGATGCACTCCTACGGTAGGCCTATGTATTTTTAATAGTCCTATTGAAATGATACACAGAACACCGGAAAAAAAGTCTTATCAATAATGAACAAAATTGTAGGCAAAAAAAAAAGATGATGCAGAAAGATGATGCAGCATGACCAGCCCTGGTCAGTTTGCAAGCTCGAGTCTTGTCTGAATAATGTTGTGACGGTATGTGCGCAGATCAGGGTCACTCCAACTCTAGAACTAGTCTCATGGCTGGGCAGACAGGCGTGGTGTCTCATCTCCACTGCATGTATCCGAGCTCACATCGCAAGTAAGCTATTAAACGCAAACAGGCTCTGAGTCCACTGAGCGCAATCCCGAATTCAAACGCGAAAACACATAGCCTACAGATGACCTTCCAATATGTAGCATAGCAGCACATTCCACAGCACAGCTTGCAACAAACAAACTGCGTTGCGTTGCCTCGAACACGTTGGCGTAAACATAGCACAACACAGCGTAATGTGCAACTCAGACACTAGCAACAAATGGGCAACAACAAAATGAATGAAGGTTGTTTACTTTAAATTTACCACAGTCAGGCAACCTCTTTTCATAGGCTATTCACCAGAAGTTTACATGAGCTGAAAACTGGCTCTTGCTTGATGTTGAAAAGTAACGTGTAATGCTCGTAGTCGTAGAAAGCCACAACGGTAAACATGAATGATAGGGCTACATCAGACGAAGGCTACCGGTAGCCTTGTTGCACGGCGCGCGGTCATGTTTGAGGAGGGGAAATGATCCTACCTGAGTTCATAGCTTCCATTCATGCTTTTCTTCCAGATCAACGTCTCATTCGGCGAAAATACAATTTCTATTACACTTGAAAGATAGTTAAAGTTAGGTTATGTTCTGCCATCACCAATGTCTTGCATGTGTATATTCTGCCGGGAGTTTTGGGGAGCCGAGCTGTCTTTGCTACCAGTCGGAATGATCTCTTGCTGATTAGCAACTTGCAAGCTATGGAATTCTGACCGATTGTATCATTTTCCCCCCCCATCGTGCATGCAGCATGAAAAGCTGTGCCCGCGCGCTCGGTCAGCACCGCCGCCAGTACTCTCAATTTCTCAAATAGCTGTTAGCCTAATATTGACGCAACTGTTGCGCTGGAAAAGGCTACAGTGAAAAAAGAGTGATACAACGAAAGCAAACATTTTCAATATCCCTACTTTGACAGGAGAACGTGTGATAGGCCTATTTTATTTCAAATGGTTATTTATTTTAGTGATGTTTAGTGGGCAAAAGTGGGGGGGATGGAATGGC
>NC_085867.1:5898453-5920953 GCF_034702125.1 Engraulis encrasicolus | reverse complement strand
GTACACCGAAAAGTGAGGTTTTTACAGTCTTGTAGAGCAGGGGTAATTTTGATCGCAGGGTTTCATTGTGGCATGGAGATTAGAAAAATATTTCCAAATTGTGTGTATTATGGTGTGAATAATTTGAATTGTGTGTAAATGAATGTTATTTTGACACTCTGAGCCAATTTTTACGAAATGTGTGCAAGTAATAGGCAAAAACGGTAAGAACGCTATCATGTGGAGGTTGCTGATTCAGTCTGAGATAGGAATGCTTCATTGTTTCATTCAGTGTTTCATTGGGGTTGGTGACATGCCAACTTCATATAGTAAAAAAAAAACAAATCCGACATGCGGACAAAGATGCGTTTGCTGATGGCGGAGATGGTGTTTTTTGCCCGATTTATGGAATGCGTTTCAGAAGGACAGACCGACGGACGGACGGACCAACGGATGGACCGATGGACTGACGGGCGGACATACTCTCTTATAGATGATAGGACGCATCTAAAAAAACTCCTGCCATGCATTTCTCCTGCCTATGTATGTACTACATGTACCATAGGCGTAGCCATGGGTGGGCCTGGGCCCGCCTACTTGACATCCAGGCCCGCCCCATTCACACTTGACAGTCTACTGTTGCCTTATTGAACTCTAATTAAAGGCATAGCACTGAGCAATAATTAATCATTTTGTCAAAAGTCTGGATCATCTTCTGTGATTTCAATTTCAAAGTATCATTTTTGAGCGCGGTATTATAATATCTACCTATACGCTTTCGGGTTGGGCCCGTCCGATTTCTTCTGGGCCCACCTGTTTTATTATTTCTACCAACGCCCCCCTGACATGTACTTACCAAAGCTGAGTTTTGAAATAATCTGATGTGGGAGCTGGGATAATTAGGATTTAGACGGTTGAATGAACACTTAGAAGATGCTGTAGCCTACTACGTGTAGCAGCACTTCCATTTTCTGAAGCCTAGATAACCACTTTTGGTTCCATTCTCAGATCTGGAATTAGGTCTGAGTCTGGTGCTTACTGGAGTGTGGAATGGCTGTAGGAGAGAGAGAGAGAGAGAGAGAGAGAGAGAGAGAGAGAGAGAGAGAGAGAGAGAGAGAGAGAGAGAGAGAGAGAGAGAGAGAGAAAAAAAAAAGAGAGAGAGAGATCACAACACCTGGAAATTGGATGAGGGCTTCATTCTCAGACAATTGTGTGGTTGTGGGATGGTATCCTGTCTGTATACCTTTTAGCGCCCTCCGGCTGTTTTTATTTAGGCAGTCCCAAATAATTAACAACAAATCCAATTTAGCTCGTTCCATTCCATGGAAGTAAGGGGGAGAAAGACAGAGATGGATAGCAGGCATATTGTGGTCTACATGCATGAGTAATATATTGTATGTTAGGGAGGGAAAGGTGTGGGGAGAGTAAGTAAAAGATGTACTGTGTGTCTCTTTTTTATAAAATGTAAAAAGGGCTACAATGAATGGCGTAGTAAAACCTTGTGCATGCTTCAAGTTTGCATTGATACAGTCACTCCTGTTTGTGGTATTGATGGAAGTTGGGCGGGGGAAGGAGTGACGTTATCAATGCGATCTCAAAGCATGCACAAGGTGTATGAAAACAAGGTGTATGTAAACAGGGAAAACGTGGGAGAGTTTGGTCATATCCAACTTCCCCCCCCAAAAATGCCAGCAGCCATGCTGAGTAGTGGTGTGGATCGGCACTGCCCTCACGATCCGATTCGATCACGATTCCTGAGGTTTCGATTCGATTCAATTCTATGCGATCCGATCCAATTCAATTCTACAATGCATTGCAATGCATTACATTTCTACTGAAAGCAAAGCAAATGTAAAAGCAAAGCAGGCATGATGAGGCTATACAAGTAGTCAAATACTGAGAAACAATATATTGGCTGTTATCTGTATCAGTCTGTATCTGTCTTGCAATGTTTTGAAGTGCTTTTATTTAATTTCACATTCATTTGCTCCCTAAATGTCCATGGAAGTAATTGAAACTTCCAAAAATTGCAGGATCGATTCTGGAACTTGCCAGATCGATTCTGGATCGTCCATGCCCCGCATTGGATTGGATCGCCGAATCGGTCATTGTTGACACCACTAATGCTGAGCTCAGTTACACTGTATGCTAACAGGTGTAACAACGCACAAAGCTCAGAGAGGTAGAAATCAGCTCGTCACAGTTCAGAGAAGGACACATTACATTATGGAAGTATAGTGGACTGTTCCTTTAGCTAGTGAGTAGCTGTGCTGCATTCTTAAAATGGTCATTACTGCGACCTTATTCATCCTCAAGCAGCGCATTCAGGCCGACTGAGAACCGTGCTGGAGCCCGTTCCCGCACCTAATCTCGAACTGGCTGTCGTGTTCACGCCACAGATATCAACGTTCGCGAACCAGAAAGTTGGTTCGCAATGTGAACCGCAAAATACTTGTTTTTTCTCTGCGAACCGTGACGACAACGTGGCTGTCAGCAGGTTCATCCAGGTAACAGTCACGTGCGGGAAAAGTTCGGAGCCCGGTTTGAACACGGGCGGTTCGCAGGTAAGCACTTTAGTGCAGAACGTAACTGGTGCGGGCACCGACACCGGCTCCGTTCTGGTCGGCCTGAATCCCCTAAAGGTGTATTGAATTGGTATTTTCTAAATCTGTGGGTTGACAGCTATAGAGAAGGCTGCGTGTAGGGTCTGTGCTACGTATGCTGCTTTATCAGCGTCACTTATCAATGGTCTGACAAAAATCTGGCTCTGGAACCTTTTACATTAGGCCTACATGACATTATATTTAGCAGACGCTTTTGACCAAAGCGACTGACAAGGAGAACGTTTTAAGCAAGGGTAAGGCGCATTGTACAGTTGCAACACTGACAGCATTGTCCAACACAAAGCAAAGAACAAGAGACATAGCAAAGAAAAAGATGCATTTCAAAGTGGCAAAAAGTAAACAAAGTAAGAGACAAAGTAAGAGACAAAGTAAGACAAAAAGGCGCAGTGTGCTGTTGCAACACGGACAACATTGTTCAACACATGGTAAAAGATGCAGCATAAAATAATAAGAAGGGTAACAAGGCATTTTGGATGAACAAAGACATCTAGACGCAGTGTACTGTTGCAACACTGACAACAATGTCCAACACATGGTAAAAGGTACATTACAACCTTTCCATGGTTGAGAAGTGTTGTAGAAATATAGTGGCTTTCTCAGTCACTCTGGTAAACTTTGTTGAGAATAATGAGGTGAAACTTTTATTCATTTGTTTGTTCATTATGAAAAGAAAAAGACAACAAAAAAAACTGAAAAAGTAAAAGACAGAAAGCACAGCGTGAGGGATGTCAAACCTGAATGATTATTCTGGCTGTGTTCTCTTTGTGTGCGCCGCCATACCCCCTGAGGAAAAGAGAAGTGATTGGGTATGCTTGGATTGCTCCTCACACATTGAGACGAGGAGGGTGCCAGACCTCAGAGCTCTGGGGTGTCAAAGCCCTGGTGCTGTTTCACATTCTCTATTTCTTTGTTTCTCTCTGTCTGACACACACCACAAACACAAATGCTCTGTCTCTCTTTCTCTCTTCAAACACATGCATACAGACGCAGACGCTTTGTTTTTCTTGCACACACACGCACCCAAGCGCGCGCACACACACACACACACACACACACACACACACACACACACACACACACACACACACACACACACACACACACACACACACACACACACACACGTTTCAGCCTTCACGTAAACTACAGAGTAGGGAGGTCAGTTTTGATCGCCTTTCTCTATTTCTTTTGAGCTATATTGAGCTCAGTGGGGAACATTGGCTGGACTCACATTTAGCATTAGCAGCTAATACTGCCCTTACACTGTTGCTAAGGAGACAGACAGTCTGCTCGGGCTGTACGCATAGAGGTGATGTCTGTGCCAGAATAATTATTCCTCTACCAGTCATTTACTCCAAGGACAAACTAGTGTCTTGAAAAAAATAGCTACAGTAATTTCACTGCAGAGATGAAATAAACAGGCAGTCGGCAAGCCAAGTCACCAAGATGGAGACTTGAAACACGTTGAAAGCCCACCTGGGAAACTCCAACTCCCACTGTCGTTGTGACACAGCACTCAACAGCACTCCACAGCACACAATTCTTCACTGCACACTGCACACAACAAAATTGCATTTATGCCCCACCCGTGCAAGGGGGCAGCCCCGATGGTGCCCCAAAGGAGCAGTGTGGCAGGACCGTACCATGCACAAGGTATCACCGTACCATGTACAACTGGTTAATTACTCCCCCCTCCAACCTGGTGGGTCGGGATTCGAACCGGCAACCTTTGGGCTACAAGTCTGACACCCTAACCGCTTACCCATGGCTGCCCAAATATAATGTAACCCTTTAAATCTAGGTGATCTATTTAAATCAAGGATCGGGAACCTATTTCTCGAGGGCTGTTTATGGCCCTTGAGGCCCTCTTATCCGGCCCCCGATATAATTTGAATGTTATGCCGTTTCACATGAAATATGACACGTTTTGTAAAGATTTCTTAAAAATTGAATTTGCAATATAATTAAGTTTCAAGGAACCAAGGTGGGGTCTGTTGTAAAGGTGGCTATCTTCTATATAGGCCTGAAGTGCAAGGGGAAATCCTGGTTTGTGTTCATGGTATGGCCCTTGGAGAGCTATAAAGTAGGCTATTTGAAGTGGCCCTCGATTGAAAACGGTTCCCCAGCCCTGCTTTGAATGAAGGGCAGTGTTTTGAGACAGACCTTGAAGCATTGTCAACGTGTCTTGCTTTGTGGTGAGCAAACACCAAAGCATAGCACACATTCCATTTGTCAGTGTAACAGCGCGAGGTGAATGTTCATCCTATACTGACAAAGAGCTGTCAGTGTGAAATGAGAAGAAATAGCAGCGAGGCACAAAGAAAGTGACACAAGATGTGTGCATGTAGCCCTACACTGCACAACTAGACCAGTCAAACAAAACGCATCACAACATGAAAAGGCATTCTTTAAACATCACTTTATTTTTTTGTACAAAAATATCTCATCTTAGAAAAGACAGCTCAGAATTTTACATTTTACACACTGCCATATAACCTTTCCCTTCTTAAATAAATCTTTGTGTACATATACACTAATATATGTAAGCATTTCTTAAGCAAGTATGGCAAAATACTGCAACTGGGATGTATGTACAGTGCATTATCAACAGGCCCAAAAGTCTGGAGCTGGACCCGGTTTCTGGACAGTGCCGTAGCTAACTAATTTAGCAACTTACTTGTTTACAATGAAATTTCCAATTAGAAACCTAATATGTTGCTAACTGGTTAGCAACAATGTTTTCGAGAAATAGTCTCTTATGCGTGTCCTCTGGTCTGAGATGTTATGCAATTTAAGAGACTGCAGGAGACTTAACTGTCTCAGACAGCAGAAGGACATGTTCAAACAAAACAGACACGTAACAAGAACAAATCAATATATATATATATATATATATATATATATATATATATATATATATAATATATATATATATATATATATATATATATATATATATATATATATATATATATATATTCATAATGGTGTCAATCTAAGGCATTGAGAGTGTCAGATCATGCAAGATCTTCATAATGTATTAACGGCTTTCTTACAAAAATTCTCATGATTGCTTTCTGTATACTCTGGGAAACAAGTAACAGTTTCAAATGAGGCAGCAAGATTAAATAAATGCCAATTTAAAAGAGAGAGCAGTACAGAGAGAGAGAGAGACTCAACTCATTAGAGATGATTCCGGCATGTAAGAAGCAGGATTAGCACTTAAAGTGAATCGGAACATTGACAACACCAGGTCATATGACAGGAAACGGACTTGAGGAAATGTTTTTTGCCCAAATATATTATTATTATTATTATTATTATTATTATTATTAGGCACAGGATGTGCTTCTGTGACTTAAATTAAGCAGGCATCTGTGTGTGCGAATGAGCGCCCATACTTGCAAAAGAGCTACCCGAATGCTTGTCACGATACTGGAGGTTTCCTATACTGTAGGGGGCAGATAGCTAGCGGGGCTTATTTCTTGAACACTTTATTTTAAGAGTTTTCCATAGCATAATAATAATACAATACAATTAAACAATCCAACTGGATTAAAAGGGATCACATACAGACAAAATGACAGATACAAACACTGCAGACGATAAAAGATTGCAGCTTAAAAGAGGAAAAAAAAAGACATGAAAATAAAGACAGAGAGAGAAAAAAAAATACATGCTCAAGCTCCTTGCACTTCCAATGTAGTACAGTGCGGGGCTTATTTCTCATTACTACTTTTCACCATTGTTACACTCCAAGTGATATCAACATGGAAGATTGGAAGATCCCCTCCACAAAGCTTAATCAATGATGCACTGCGCACATGCGTCTGCGTACCTAGTTCCAGGTGTCCTAGTGCAATAGTACAATATGTGCACACACACATATCCTGCTGTGTATACATATATCTTGGTTGTTGTTGTTATAAAATTTGTGAATGAGCAGCAGAAACTTAGGAAATAAATATTAAAATGGCACACTGGGCCTTTAAAGGTCAATTTGAAGGACTTCATTACACTGTGTTGTTGTTATCGTTGTTGATAATAATAATAATAATAATAATAATAATAATAATAATAATAATAATAATAATAATAATAATAATAATAATAATAATAGTAATATAGACCTAGTTTCCATAATAATTCCAGTTTTAAAACAAGTTAAAACATAATAAAGCTGAGAGATGTGTTGTCCTGAGTTCTTGTGTGAACAGTTTCAGTCTGCAGTGGAGAGGCATGATAAGTCCAGCCCTTTCCCCTCTCCCCTCTCTCCTCTCCCACCCAGTAAGAGTGTCTAGGAGAGAACCCTTACGAGTCAAACCATCTCCCCCTTCCTCCAGGAGAGAACCGGCAAGAGTCAAACCCTCTCCCCCTTTCTCCAGGAAAACACCTGTACGACTCCAACCCTCTTCTCAGATCTACACCTACAGACACCCTATACCTTTGTCTCAGATGATTACCTGCATGTCTGCGCCTGTCTGTTCCCAGCCAGCCAGCCTCACATCCAGGCAGATATCCAGCCCTATAATACCACCACCAAAATCTTCCAGGGGGCAAATTCTCCAGCCTCTGAAAAAAGCGTCCAGTTTAGTCCAGCCCATGGCTGTTTGCTCACTTGCTCACTGCAGTCAGTCAGTCAGTCTGTGAGTCTTTGATGTCATAGGGGCCCCGGTGCTGCCACAAGGGTCGTCCAGAGTGTCCATAGGGGGGACAGGGCCCAGAGGAGTGGGGAGAGGGGGAGGCGAACGCCCACCGGGGCTGCGTGGTCCGAGGTGCAGGAGCAGACCTCCAGACCGTTCTCAGCGTGGTCAGCCTGCTGTGAGCCCCGTATCCGAGTGTCTGAGTGGTTGGACTCTGTGGCAGTCGGTGAGTCAGACTGCATCTCACTGCACACCAGCCAGTCCTTGGCGATGGAGCGCGGGTAGCCGGCCTCCACCTCCATGTCACTGCCCTCCACGCGCCAGTACTCCTTGCCCTTGAAGAAGTAGGAGGCACCTGGCGGGACAGAGAGGGAGAGGGGGAGAAGGAGAGAAAGAAAGAATCAAAAAGGTAGACCGTACAAAACCAACCAAAGAGGAAAACAGAGAATAAGATACAATATACTCTATATAAAAGTGGGTGCAGAGGGTTGAGTGAATAGAAGACATGGATAGTAAAGATGGGCAAGAAGGGAAAAAGGTCAAATAACAAAGGGGTAGGATTACAGGGAGCTTATCTTTGTCAAAATAAAAAATAAAACCAATAAAACCAAAATGAACCATCAAAAAGTCAAAACACAATCTCAATGGTTCAGTCATAACCAAACCCACTTCCATCTCAGTTTATGGGCTAGAGTCTTTCTCCTTCATCACCTGCATATCTCTGTGCATGTGTTTCCATCCCAATTTCCATTCCGCATCTCCATAGAAACAGCCAATAACCCATTTATGTTGATACCTTTTGATGTTATGCTGTCATTTTAGGTGATCATCCTCTTCAGCAAATGTCTTTTTGTTCTGTATAGTGACCTCACCGCAATAAACGTAACAGCTTTTCCATTTGCAGCTTCTGTTTTCTGCAGAGTTGCCAGTTATACGAGTTATACGTGGTGCTTACAACGCTCTTGGTCCTCTGTGTCGATAAAGCTTTAACTAACAATATGAGTCACACTGAAGCACATAATGTGTATAGCACAATGAAAGTAACAACTGTATAAGGCCCGGAAAATGCTTCTGGCAGGATACTTGAGTGCATCACCATTCGTCAATGTTGCGCATCAATGTCAATGACCAATCCCAGGTCATTTGCATCACACAGTTAACATCAATGTTTCTCTACTGCCTCCAGTCCCAACCCATCCTTCCTTCCTCTCTCCTGCACCCCATTCTCCTTCTCTTCTGTCTTTACTCCCTCTCTTGCTAATCTTCTACTCTCCATACCCAACGACTATGCCATTATTGTTGGATTAAAACTTAAAAAGTCACAGTGTGCAATGTGAGTCTGATGTGCTGGGCTGTGCCTTAGGAGTTAGTGAGTGCGGTGGGCTGCTGTGCTACCTGGCTGGCTGGCTGTGAGTGGTGGCTGTGCTGTGCTGTGCTGTGCTGTGCTGTGCTGTGCTGTGCTGTGCTGTGCTGTGCTGTGCTGTGCTGTGCTGTGCTGTGCTGTGCTGTGCTGTGCTGTGCTGTGCCGTAGTGGGTCTGCTGTGCTATGCTTTGCTATGCTGTAGTTTGGGAGTTAGTGAGTGTGTCTGGCTGTTGTGCTGTGCTGTGCTGCCTGGCTGGCTGGCTGTGAGTGAGTGTGGAGGCTTTGAAGTGGCTCCATCTCCCAGAGTGCCAGAGTCCAATGCAGCTCATAGCAGGTGTGCAGCCCCAGGGGGAACTGTGGGGACGTGAGGAACGTGAGCTACTACTGCTGTTAGTCTGCTACTGTGCTCTCTCTCTCTCTCTCTCTCTCTCTCTCTCTCTCTCTCTCTCTCTCTCTCTCTCTCTCTCTCTCTCTCTCTCTCTCTCTCTCTCTCTCTCTCTCATGCTCTTTGATCAAGATCAAGAGGAGGCATCAACATTCACAAGGAAATACATTCTTGCACGCAGTTTGTAGCTTGTACACACACCTTTAACCCTAACATCCGTCTTTGGTTTCGATTGAAAGTACTTTTTATCCCGCTGCTGTATTCAAGAAAGCGCTAAAATGATCAACAATCTTTTCATTGCTCTTTAATTCCTCACCCCTCCAACAAAACACGTTTGCATGCACACTTGCTCGCTTTACAGACACACACACATACACACATAGACACACACACACGCACACACACTGAAACACACACACACGCACACACACACTCAAATACAGACAAACACAGACAAACACAAGCGCATGCATGCACACACGCACGCACGCACACACACCACCACCACCAACAACACGCTCCTACTTGCTATTTCCGTTCCCACCCCTAATGGTTTAGAAAGCCTTGCTAATCTCTTTGACATGGACACGTCCTGCGCTGCATACTGGAGATGTAGAACACTCCTCGCCTGCTACCTGTTCTCTGAATTATGGATGCCAACACTACTACACCACAATGTCTAAAAAAGGCATACGGACGGTTCACACGCTTCACTACCACAGGCTCAAGGAAAGAAATGTGGATATACTACATACTTAGGGTTTTCAGGCCGATCTGAACGGAGCTGTTACCGGTGCCCACACCAGTTGCGTTCGGCACTTACACTCAAGTCCTCATCTGCAAAACGCCCATGTTCATACCGGGCTCTGAACATTTTTACGCACGTGACTGTTACCCGGATGAACCTGCTGACTGCCACGTTGTCGTCACGGTTCACAGAGAAAAAAACAAATATTGTGCAGTTCACATTGCGAACCAACTTTCCGGTTCCCGAGCGCTAATTTCTGTGGCATGAACATGACGGCCGGTTCGCGATTAGGTGCGGGGACGGGCACCGGTATGACTCTCAGTCGGTCTGAATGCGCCCACTGAGGATGCCCAACCACAAGCCCAAGAGATAAGATGCCAAGGGAGTTAAAGAACATCACCACTATTGAGAGAAAACAAGTTCGAACATCTCGTGCAGATATGCACACACTCAGGCACCCACATCCTTGCACACACATTGTGTAAGTAAACACAGGGATGGTGTTTGTAAGTTCTCAGAGTGACTTCCTCAAGCTTCTGAACAATAGAGATGACAAGAGCAGAGGTGAAAGGAAAGCAGAGGTGAGGAGAGAGCAGAGTTGAGTGTGAAGGAGAATGCCCTAGAATACAGACTGAATCTCAGACTTAATATACGGGCTCTTCTTGAACACACTTGTCTGACCAGTGGACCAAACATATTATGCTGTGTGCGTGTGTGAGAGAGAGATAAAGAGAGAGAGAGAGAGAGAGAGAGAGAGAGAGAGAGAGAGATAAAGAGAGAGAGAGAGAGAGAGAGAGAGAGAGAGAGAGAGAGAGCGAGCAGTGGATAACAATGTCAGCTAGATTTAAATGCAACGTGATGTGACCTACTAGACCAGGGGTCGGGAACCTATGGCTCGCGAGCCACATGTGGCTCTTTTGGGAACTGCATGTGGCTCTCGGACAAACCTGTCATTTGTTTACTCAATAAGCCATGAATAATTTTGTTACGGCACTAAATTAAAAATGGACCTACTGAAATCGAAAAGTTAAGATAATATTCAAAATATAAAGTATGATCGCGCATTTAATCCATCCCAGGTCCGATCAGCTGAGCCAAGCACAGGCCTTCGACGAAGGCTACTGTACAGATATGAAAAACGCGTTTTTTTATTGGACAATGCCGTGCCAGCGCTGGGTCGTGTCGTGTGAGATAACATTCCATCCGTAATGCTTTACCTAAAGTTCAGCTGGCTAACGGTTGTATCCAAAACAAAGAAACTGTTCACGACCGTGCCATTATGATGGCAAATCAAGTGGAGGAAACGCAAGTGAGGGATATAAATGCAGCGCTGTACTTCTCCCTCGATTACAGGAAGAACTTTTGCTGAATCAACTGACGTAAGTCTTTCCCAGTTTAGTGTGATTGCGAGATAACTGGTGCCACAATGCGAAGGCAAACGTAGGGTTGCCATTCGTCCCCTGAAATACGGAATCGCCCTGTAGCCTATTTGGCGGTTAAATCATGCGTTCTGTATTGGGGACGCATGTCGGTAAGGGACGCGCTTTGTAGGGCATTTTCGCGAATTACTAAAAATAGACATGTCAGCCACATATCAACTGTAAAATGTTAACTATGTCAGCGCGACCAAGATGAGCATCCTGTCTTGAAGTTCTCTCTCCCTCCCTCCTCCCTCCTCATGCACCTTCCCTGTGTCTGTCTGATGGCTAGAATAGAAGCACCTCCGTCATTCTCATTGCTCATTGGCAACTCCGATGCATAAAAGATAGAAACTTAAGGTAATGCATGCGCGTGGCTTCTTAAAATGCACATCAGCACATCTACAAGTAGTTTTAGTTCTTCTTTCGTTAGCTCTCCCTTCTTGTCCCCAATGCAAGCGTTACTTTTATTCCCTTCTGTGCATGACAATTAGCATTAGAAATAATGGCGAAAATGGTATGGCTCTCACAAAAAATATTTTTTAAAAAATGGGCGTTTATGGCTCTCTCCACCAAAAAGGTTCCCGACCCCTGTACTAGACCAAAGCATGCAGCCCATGCATGGTGTACACATCATGAGGAGAATTTTGTTGTTGTTGTTGAAGTATACACTATGTAAACAGTACGGTGTAGTTTGTGGTCCAACTCAACTTTGTTTTTTAATTGGCTCAGAGGGACGCACTGCAGTGAGGTAAGCAATATGAAATGGCACTCAGAAAACCCACTCAGACATAAAAGGTTAAAGGGGAAGTATCCAAGGGGACAATAAAAACAAACCACGAGGTTAAGTAGCCCCTAACCCTAGTACTAACCCTAGAATCCAGGTATGAAGTCTGGACCGCAATTTTGGAAACCTTAATTCCAGAAATCAAGTCTGAAATCCACATTCTAAGTCCCAATTCCAGAAATGAAGTCTGAATTCCATATTCTAGGTCCCAATTCCAGAAAGGAAGTCTGGATTCCAAATTTTAAGTCTCAATTCCAGAAATGAAGTCTGAATTCCAAATTCTAAGTCCCAAGCCAGACATGGGACCAAGTCACACATGTGCAAGTCTCAAGTAAGTCTCAAGTCTTAACCTTCAAGTCTCATGTAAGTCCCAAGTATTTTTTTCTTTGGCAAGTCAAGTCAAGTCAAGTCGCAGGCTATGTCAAGTAAAGTAAAGTCAAGTCCTGTAATAGGTCAAGTCCAAGTCAAGTCACCTTGGCCGTATTGTCATTTTAGCGGCAAAATATTGAATTATATCAAATATTATACGTATTTTATTGAAATGACTGCTGTTGTAAAATTAGGAATGCAGACTTAATTTCTGGAATAAGTGCCAGGTACTTGGAATTTGGAATTTTTGGAATATTGTCCAAAATTGTAGTTTAGACTTTATATTTGGCAATAGGGTTGGGGTTAGGGGCTTGGTTCTGTGCGACAACATACAATAACCTTAATAATGTTATTAATAAAAAACAGAGAGCGCAGAGCTCCACCAAGGACGCTGCTTAATAGAGCATTTGACATTACAGCCTGTCTTTCTGCCTCCTTTTTGTGGAGTTAGAAACTGGAATGTTTTGCCCTGTCCCCCAATTCAATGTGGTCACTCGGGGCATCTAGATTTAAACACCAGCAATTATGAAGAATCTTTAAGTTTTCGGTTTAAGTTTCGGCTTAAGTTTGTTCACTTGATCCTTGGGCCATTTCCAAGAACTCCACCAAGTTTCAGCCAAATCTGATAACACATTTTTGAGGTATCCTGCTAACAGACAGACAAACAGACAGACAGACAGACAAACCAACGCGACCGAAAACATAACCTCCTTGGCTTAAGTAACAAAGGAAACAATTTTGGAAACGTGCATGCATGCTTGTGTTTGTATGTGTGTACTTACCATCTGACCAGCGCATGGCATCATCTAAGTGCATGGGTATGCCCTTCCAGAGGGCGCTGTCTTTGGGGTAGCCCTGGTCCATGCGTCTCAGGTGGTCGTCGTAGCGCCAGTAGCTGCTGTCCTTGAAGAAGTAGGTCTTGTCATTATGGAGCCACACGAACACGGCATCCACACCCTCCATGGGCAGCCCAAAGTCACTGATGGGCCGTGGGTAGCCCTCCTCCACGTTGTTGTCTTTGAACACCCAGTACTTCACCCCTGATGGAGGTAGGAATGGAAAGAGTGATGGGCATGGAACAAGGGAAGTTGAGTGTGAGTGTGAGGCAGACAAAAAAGGGAAAAGGTGGTGGTGGTGGGGGGGGGGTGATGGAGAGAGCGAGAGAGAGAGAGATTGAGAGGTTGAGGTGGTGTAAGGGAGATATGGAGAGCTAGACAGAGATGGCTATACATATTTAAATCCTTGTCTGCATTCATGTCCTTCCATGAACTTCTCACTGGCTTTTAAATAGATTCATAGAAAGAGTTCTCTACAATTGTAAAACTTTCCCCCCCTTTCTTTCTTTTAATGGCAAACTGCAATAGACTTGCCCTCCTGAGTAAGTCATCAAGGTGTCACAGACAGACACGATGGCCAGACAAATAGAGGTGGAGCAAAAAAGTAAAATGTTTCTCAGTTGAGCTTTCACTTTCACAAATCAGACCCAAATTAAGCCTGCGCCCACCTCATTGTCAAACAGGCCCAATCAGCCAATGTTTTTGTACTTAGAATTTTGTTTATCTGTATGATTGTCCAACTTTGAGGAAGGTGGTTTGTGTTGTGTGCTTGTGGGTAAGCACCTTTGAAGAAGACGATCTTGTGGTCCCCTGGCCTCTCGTAGACGGCGTCCACACTGTCCAGGTTGGGGGAAAGACCCCTCCAGAAGCGGTGGATCTGGGCCGGACGCAGTGATACCAGGTGCTTCTCCCGAGTCAAACGCCAAAAATACTTCCCTGCAGGAGATTGGATAAGGAGCCAAAGTCATTATGTTTCATTAAGAGTTTGTTGCTGTTGGTTTGTGTGCGTGTGTGCGCGTGTGTGCGCGTGTGCGCGTGTGTGTGTGTGCGTGTGTGTGTGTGTGTGTGTAATTTTGTCAGCCTCTGAGGCTATTTCCCAAAAGTAAACACTTAAAAACCAAAAGTGACACCATCTTGGAGCGCTGTCATGTTGCATTTGGACATGTGCTTTGTTCAAGAATCTCCAAGAGCTGGCTCTATGTGTGTGTGTGTGTGTGTGTGTGTGTGTGTGTGTGTGTGTGTGTGTGTGTGTGTGTGTGTGTGTGTGTGTGTGTGTGTGTGTGTGTGTGTGTGTGTGTGTGTGTGTGTGTGTGTGTGTAGGTGACCACAGAGAGCAGATGTGTGTGGACAACCACAAGCTGTTTATGACAGATGCAGCCAACCAGAACCCAGAAACTGACTCCTGCTGTCCATCTTCCCATTACTCTCTTTCTCCCTCTTTAGACTCTCACGCTCTTTATCCTCCATCATCTGTATTCCTATTCTCTCTCTAATGGAACTGTGTACTGAGCAATCCATCATCACTCAGTTTCATTTTCATAATCAATTAGTTATCATTGACACTCACTCCCTCTTCCCCTTCTCTCCAATGTGCTTTTAACATCTTTTAGCGTTTTAGCAGAAAGACAATTTCCCTTTGAGAAAAAAACGTTCATTCATTTCATCTTTTATGCTAAAACTAAGAAAAATATATAGGCCTACAGTATTTTTTCCACTGTGTTGGAAATACAAATTCTATTCTATTCTATTCTATTCTATTCTATTCTATTCTATTCTATTCTATTCTATTCTATTCATTTTCCCTTCAATTGTGTGTAGAGCAAGACATAACACAATTTCCACAACTTCTGCAAATGGTTCCAAGCAATCCCTCTGATCTCAGATGACTTAGGCAAATGAGGGCAGGTCAGACGTCTACTGCTGGGTAGGGTTCATGACTTTAGGCATCTCCTTTGAGGCATCATGTAGTAAAGGGAGCTGAGCTGAGATCTTTAGGGACTGGTCTGGAGCACAGGCCAGGCTGGTGCATGGCTGATGAGTATTACTCCTGCTGCTCCAGGTTTCAGGCTGTACTGATTGATTGCCCTTTCCCCTCCCCTGTAACCACCTCTCTTTCTCTACTTCCTCTCCTCATTCCTCTCCTTCCATCCCTCTCTCGGCCCCTCTCCATTACTCTCCTTTCCTTCTGTTGTCTCTACCTCAGCCTGTTCTGCTCATTCTCAGGTCTTCTCAACTCCACTCCTCTTTGCTCCTCTGTGGTTATGTGTGTGCTTTCGGTCGGTTACCTTTGAAAAAGAAGGCCTCTCCTCGAATCTGGGCCACAGCATCAAAGTGAGTAGTGCAGCGGTCGGGTGCATCACGGACTGGACTGGAAGGGAGAAGGGGAGAGGTGCCAATGAGACTTTGAAGAGGAGGCAGATGAGGTATGAGCGGAACGGTGCCTGATGATCAAAGATCTATTCTTACTAATGCACTTCTGCAAAACTGATGGTGTGTAGGCTATAGGCTGGATTTTCCTTTTTTAATAGCAAGGTGGTGATATTTAAATCACCAGGTTCAGGTTCAGGAAACCTTTGAGTGAGTTCCCAGAATATTTTTTAACCACTTGATCAATGCTCTCCTCCTTCCATTGTACTGTACAGTACTGTACCACAACAGCTCCTGACAAATTGTCATGCTTTGGTGCTTCGCCTGCCCTTGAACACTTCTAATGTTTCAGCAGAGTCTTCAAGTACGTTTTAGCTACAGTATGTCTACCTTGAGAATTAATTTGTTTTCATTGATTCTTTCAAGGATTAGTTTTTGCACTTTTTGTGCCAGGATTGAAGGCTGTGTGTGTGTGTGTGTGTGTGTGTGTGTGTGTGTGTGTGTGTGTGTGTGTGTGTGTGTGTGTGTGTGTGTGTGTGTGTGTGTGTGTGTGTGTGTGTGTGTGTGTGTGTGTGTGTGTGTGTGTGTGTGTGTGTGTGTGTGTTCATATTGAACATTTGTGCTGCTTGTTCACAAACAATTAAAATGGTTTAAAATGTACTTCTGAATTAACCTGGGAACTCCCATACTGCCTTTAGTTCTACACAATCATTTCGATCTGAAAGACACTCATCTCACTTGTGATTAGGTCTGGTGGTGACCAGACAACTCCTGAATACATAAAGCAGGCTATGTGAACATTCTTGTGTGTTACATTGGTATGCAATAATAATTTCACTGATGTTGTTTACAGTGTGACTGGCTACCACAGAAGACGTGCAATGCATTGCATTACAGCTACACTAGAGACAACAAACAGAACACTGATTAAAATGCTGTTCAATTTGGTCTGCAGCTACTCCTCTCCCTCACGGCTCTCCCTCTCCCATCCTCTGCTGCTTGCCAAACCGGTGTGTGTGTGTGTGTGTGTGTGTGTGTGTGTGTGTGTGTGTGTGTGTGTGTGTGTGTGTGTGTGTGTGTGTGTGTGTGTGTGTGTGTGTGTGTGTGTGTGTGTGTGTGTGTGTGTGTGTGTCTCTGTGTGTCTCTGTGTGTCTCTGTGTGTCTCTGTGTGTCTCTGTGTGTGTGTGTGAATGCATACAGCACAGCTCTGTTCTTTTGAAGACAAACACAAGTCACAAGTAATAAGACATCTTTCTGTAAGTACATATGCCTCCTGCCACTCCTCAGGCACACACTTGAAGGAACAAACTGTTAGACTATGTCAGTATGTACTGTAGGCATGTGTTTGTGTGCAAGTATGTAGTGTGTTTGTGTGCAAGTATGTAGTGTGTTTGAGTGTGTGTGTTACTAATTAATCCTTGTAGGGTGTTCATGTTTTGGTTATATAGAAGGTGTTCGGGTCAATTTCACCCGGGCATATAGAAAAATAACGAAAAAAGGAAAAAATCACCCTCATGTTCCCCTCATCCTGCCTGTGAATTTCTGTATATTTTTGTTTTTGAGAGTGGGAGATACACAGAGAGAAAGATAAGGAGACAGTGAAGAAAGTGAGTAAACTCAATCCAAGCTCTCAAATTGAACCACTAGTGCTCTTATTGCACAAGGTTGAAACATTGATGCACAACTGAAGGACCGAACAATATCTGCAGTCCTTTTCCCACACACTTCAGCCCCCCAAAGTGATACGGGTCAAAATGACCCGGGAACACCTCCTGTGTAATAGAAATGTGCAGGGGGGTTAGCGAGGGGGTGTCACTAATTTATTTTCCAGATTCATATTCCTCATTGAAAATGAGCCAAAGCCAGTGAATCTCAGTGTGAAAGAATAATAACTGATACTATTTTTCTCAAGCAAGAAAAATTAAAATGGGTCAAAATGACCCAAACACCTTACAAGGGTCAAGCAGCACCCATACACACACGCACACACACACACACACACACACACACACACACACACACACACACACACACACACACACACACACACACACACACGCACACACACACACACGTTGCTTGCCAACACCAGTGTGATGATGGCTGGCACACTGCATACTCTCATGGCTCATGTGTGGCACACTGCATTCAACACGCGCCCAGAGGCTGCATATGATTCTGACTGCACAGACGGACTCTAAGTCTAACCCTGAGGAGAAGCTTTAGGAGCCTGGTGTGATCTGTTTGTTAATGGCACAGCAACTACCACCACAGTGGCTCCTTTTGTGAGTGGCAAACGGGCTCCAGGGTTGCCAGATGAGGCTGGTGATTTCCAGCCCAAAAATGCTCAAAACCCACCTGGAAGCACTAAATCCTGCCCAATTCCATTAATTTCTATGGCCATTTTTTCCCCTGCTAAATGCAATTTTTACCCGCAGACAGTCATCCTAAGCAGCCCAATTGGGCAGGAAACAGTCCAATCTGGCAACACTGACAGGGTCTCGCTCCGTCTTATCAAAGATCTCCATTCAGGGCTTATTGGGGAGTTGAGGAGGTGAGGAGGAGTGTATTAGTCTATTTGTGATCAAGAAGTGCAGATAGCCATAGGTCAGGTGTGTATTCATGGTTTTTTTATGCAGGTCTTTTATACTGTGCACCCCACTTCTCCATAGCACTTTTATCTTTTTAAATCTTACTCTCTGCAAACTCCTAATCCAAAATGTATTTCTTTTGTACTATTATTATTTTAAATTCTTTACCTTTTATGAGTTTTTATAATGTATTGTGTTGACTTGACTTGACTTGACTTGACTTGATCACTCACTGACTAAATACACCCTCTGTCCCTATCCATCACTACTGGAGATAATGGGGCACCAAGGAAGAGAGAGAAAGAGGGTGTGGTAGGGAAGTTTGGGAATTTCAAGTGGTGTGTGTGTGTGTGTGTGTGTGTGTGTACTCCACCAATCGTACTATGTGAGGCCACTGCTATTGGAGCACACCCACAGGCTGGGGCCCTCACTCCATGTGGGGCCCAAATGATGCACCCCACATGTTTTGACCCCTTTGCTGGGGAAGATATAAAGGTTAGGGTTAAGGTGTGTGTGTGTGTCAAGTCAAGTCAAGTAGGTTTTATTGTCAATTTCTTTACATGCACTGGTCATACAAAGAATTTGAAATTACATTTCTTGCTTTCCCATACAGACATAGACTAATCTAGGTAAGGACGTAGACAGTATAGACATAGACAGTACTTATACATGGACTTAAGACAGTATGGACATAGACAGTGCTCATACAGACATTTAAAGTGCAAGACTGGACAGCAGAAGACTTGTAGAGGACATACATTAAAGAGGTATTGTTGTGCTTTTGTGCTTTTCCTAAAAAAAGTCCTTTATAGCGTTCTGACATGGTAATAGTAGCATTTGAAGAAAAATAAATATTAAAAAGGTCTGTCAAGTACACCAGCAGCAGTGTATGTGTGTGTGTGTGTGTGTGTGTGTGTGTGTGTGTGTGTGTGTGTGTGTGTGTGTGTGTGTGTGTGTGTGTGTGTGTGTGTGTGTGTGTGTGTGTGTGTGTGTGTGTGTGTGTGTGTGTGTGTGTGTGTGTGTGTGTGTGTGTGTGCGTGTGTGCTTGCGTCCGTGAGTGTGTGCATGCATGCGTTCGTGTGTGTGTGTGTGTGTGTTGTGCTGTGGGACTGAAATTGAAATAATGAAATAAGTGCTAGTATGAATCTGTGTGTGTGTGTGTGTGTGTGTGTGTGTGTGTGTGTGTGTGTGTGTGTGTGTGTGTGTGTGTGTGTGTGTGTGTGTGTGTGTGTGTGTGTGTGTGTGTGTGTGTGTGTGTGTGTGTGTGTGTGTGTGTGTGTGTTGGTCTGCACACTTACGGGACAGTGGATCTGTTCTCGGGTAGGTCCAGGAGAACTGGGGGCTCGATGGACGGATCACCAGACAATACTGACACTGAATCTCGCACCCCTGCACAGAGACAGAGAGAAGAGAGATATGTAGAGTGAAACTGACCAGTCATTCAGTGAGTACCGTATACAGTACAAATCAAATATAATTCAAATGAGTATACAACTGCACATGCCTACACAGACAGACATACAGACAGACAGACCTATTGTCTGTTTTGTTCCCATTTCGATTTCAATTTCCATGTCTCTCTCTCTCTCTCTCTCTCTCTCTCTCTCTCTCTCTCTCTCTCTCTCTCTCTCTCTCTCTCTCTCTCTCTCTCTCTCTCTCTGCTAGGTGCACTACTCACCATAGAGCTGCCAGACGCGCACCTTGTCCTCATAGGGCAGGTCGTACTTGAGGGGGTCCCCCACAGGGCCCTGGTAGTAGGGACGCATGATGGACTCTATGGCCGACGTGTGAGCCAGCCCAATGGCATGACCAAACTCATGGATGGCCACCGCAAACAGGTCCATCCCATGAGAGTCTGTGGAGAGAGAGACAGAGAAAGAGAGAGAGAGAGACAGAGACAGAGACAGAGACAGAGACAGAGAGAGAGAGAGAGAGAGAGAGAGAGAGAGAGGTACAGAGATATTAAGATCATGATGCTTCATAGTCAGTCCAACTGAAATTCTCATACACATACACAGCCTGTCGAACAGGAGGTGCCGAGTGTGTTGTGCTGCTGTCCATGGTGCTGAAAATGGTGCATATTGTGTTTGTGCAGTTTTCAGTTTGTGTACGTGAGATGGGGCACAAATTAGAGTATGTCAAACTGATCTTGCACTGTCCATCCAAGACCATGACAGCCCAGCGTAATATAATAATTGCACGTCACTGGGTAGCACCTTCTTTATTTTCCTTATGCATTAAAATCATTTATGTATCGGCATCAGTGGTGTGCGAGTTCCTCCTTGCTGCGTCATTGGATAACTTTGTGGAACCAACGCAACCTCCCGGTACGAACATAAAGGCGCGACACCCCTTTGGAGTAAATAGCCCAGAGTAATACACACACACATATACACACACGGCACGCTGTTAAAAAGCCATTGCTTCTTGGTTGTGCATTTTAAAAGATGGTAAGGTAAAAAAATGACTTTTGGATGTTAACATTTTACTTGACCACATCACAACTTCAAACAGCATTTCTGCTTGCTTGCCTCTTGCTTGTCTCTCTCTCTGTTTTTCAGGGCAGAGCTTTTAACTCAGCAGGTGGGTGTGTGGCCACCATCAAGTAAGCAATCAGCTACCACACCTGCAAGCAATCTCCACACACACACTGAGGTCAAATGAGCAAGCAAGTGAAAATTCAAACAGCAAAGAATACATAATGCCCAAAAAGAAAATGCCCAACACTTTTAAAACAAAAGTTTCAACAGCATTCTAAAGCATGTAGATACAGGCATGTTTAAACTGGTGAATATCACCATACTCACACACGCACACACACACACACACACACACACACACACACACACACAAATATACTAGGGTGACCAGATCCATTTTTACGACCTGTTTTACGACCTGTTTTAAGACATCTGTGTGTCCCAATTTTTGTGTTTCCTCCAGTCCTCGTCTTGTGCTTATGGCCTCGAGATGTGAAGCAACGTCATTTGACACAAATGAGAGTGACAATCGGGTCATGTTTCCGATATCTGCGATCGCCATTTTCCTCCAGGTTTTACACCAGACTTCGCAAAGCAAACTGTAGCCTATCGCCTAGGCTGCTGTAGCCATGTCGGGGAAATATACATGCAATTTGTGTTTGTGTTGCATGCGTGAAGCACATTAACTGACTATATGGAAGTTAAATAACGTAGCTGTGATATTGTCTACTACAGTAGTAGACAATATCACAGCTACGTTATTTAACGGCGGACTGTAACAGTCTGTCTCCTATTTTTTTCCCTGCACTGGCACCACATAGTGCAAGTAAATTTGTCCACCAGATGCATTTACAACGAGGGCTCTCACAAGTTTACAACCAGGGCAAAGAAAGTGTCTTTCTGCACGGGCGCTCTCTGTTTGTATTCTGAGCTCGTGTTGTTTAACTCAAGCGTCTGCACTGCTCTGCAGGAGAAGCGGTTGCATCTCGTCTTAAAACACAGCTGATATAAACACACTCCTGACTTTGAGTAAAGTAAAGCAATGTAGGTGTAATGAAATGTGCAAACCCCTCTCAAAACATCTTCTTTAACAACTAAGACCGTTGTTGGCAGCTGAGTTAGTCTGAGGTAAGATGGAAGCGCTATGTCCTGATCTCCGCCTACTGTTTAGTACCGACTTGATTGTTTTCTCCTCGGAGGCGGAGAGACAAGCCGTGGGTACGGTGCGAGGACGCGAGGTTGGAAAGCCAAGGGGCGGGGCTGTCCGGACAAATCCGGACAATATGGTCACCCTACATATACGCACACATACACATACACATATGCACACACACACACTCACACACACACACACACACACACACACACAAACATATCCCATAGGAAATGAGCCATGGAGGGCACTCTGTCCATCTGTCTGCATGTGTGACAGAGAAACACAGAAGCACTCCCTCTCTCTGCACACACACACACACACACACACACACACACACACACACACACACACACACACACACACACACACACACACACACACACACACACACACACACACACACACACACACACACACACACACACACACACACACACACACACACACACACACACATATACACACACACACACACACACACACACGCACACAGTCCCATAGAGTAAGGCTTAGAACACAGGGGTGTGGGAGAATGGCTGAGGTTTGTGGTGATACAGTAGGTGATTTTTCAGGATGGGCTTTGGCCTGAAGGCAGCCTTGACTTGCTTCAGTCTATAGCTAGAGTAGAGTGCAGAGCAGTGGAGAGCAGAAGTTGAGGTTATGGGGCCTTAAACACAATATGAAAATATTGGGAGAACAGCAGCAAAACACATCTACTGGCTTCTCCGTTGGGGACTTCTGTGTGTCTGCAAGT
>NC_085867.1:5873453-5878453 GCF_034702125.1 Engraulis encrasicolus | reverse complement strand
TGCAATGCATATGCTTCTTAGATAGTCTAATAAAAACCAAACACAACACAAAACAAAAATCCATTCGATTGGAACCAGGGCTTTGAACCATATTTTTTTTCCAAACGTTCCGTTCCGAACAGAAACGGAATTATAACGTTTCCGGTTATAAGTTCCACCAATAAATTGACGTTCCCGAACCGGTTAGAACAAAAAAATACTGTTCCCGGAACGGTTAATTTCGTTCCTGTCAGCTCATTTCTCCCATAGGCCTAACTGACGTGAATTAACCAAGAAAGACGGAAGTGCAAATGAGTCAGCCTACATTCCAAACTGTTAATTCACGCAGATGAAAAGAATATCCTCCAGAATGTTGTCATTCAGGGACGACCTAAACAGAGAAGCGGAGAATAAACCTCAATGATGAAAATGCACGCTCCACGCTGACTTGGGTCACGGGGAGCGCTATGACGGACATTGTGAGTTTGTGCATATTTGAAGCGGCCATGGATGCCCAATAACGTTGAACATTCTCGGTGCGCTTTACACACGCTTCTCTGCAATGTCTTACAATGATGCAATGGAAACTCTCCCCTTTTGTATGACAGTGGTTTTTCTTATTTACTTATAGAGTGGAGACTTAGTAGTCCACAGCTTTCTCTCCATTCAGTCTGGGAATATCTGATGTCACACAGGACGTGAACCTCAGCCGTCATAGTAACGTGCACAGAAAAGAATTACCTTTTTTGTTTTGTTTGAGGAACGGTATTAACCGGTTACCATTATTTTTAAATAAGTGTTCCCGTTCCAGAACATAAAAAATAATAACGTTTCCGGTTTCGTTTCTGTTCCCTGTAAAATACAAAAAGTTCCCGGTTTTCGTTTTCGTTCCTTGAACCGGTTCAAAGCCCTGATTGGAACTGCCTGTCGCTGCGACTCCCTGATGCGTGCTACTGCTGAAACATCACTGACCCAAAAACAAAACCACATACATAGTGCTGCTTCAAAGCCACTCATCATTGGCTTGTCCAGTTTAAAAAAACATACACTCGGCCAATATTCTGTAGTCTGAGCCTGCTTGAGGCTCTCGGCTGCACAAATAGACCTATTGATTTCCACTCAATTTGTCTGCAGTCTTTTCATTAGACTGGCAAAGTGGAGAGCACTTGGGTCTGCCCGCCTGCCTCCTTGGAAAAAAAAATCACATACTCCCACTCACTTATACACATGCACGCAAATGCACACACACATCACAAAAATGGTAGTAGAAACACACTAAAGCTCGTACGCACGCACGCAGGCACGCACACACACACACACAAACACACACACACACGCACACACACACACACACACACACACACACACACACACACACACACACACACACACACACACACACACACACACACACACACACACACACACACACACACACACACACACAAACACACACACAGTACTCTGAGTGACAGGAAGGTTTTGCCGACACTTGATAACATTTCCTTCCGCATAGAGAAAAGTTCTTATTATTCTGCATTAGGCCTATCAGGGATGGCAGTGCAGCACCAATAACATTGCCACCAGCTCATTCAAGTGGCCGGCCTCCTCCTATTGCTATGCATTAACTGAGCTGAGCTGAGCTGAGGGTGGACTTGCTTTTGAGTTTCATTGAATATTTGAATGCTTGTGTACGTGTGCGCGTGTGAGTGTGCGTGCGCGCGCGTGTGTGTATGTGTGTGTGTGTGTGTGAAAGAGAGAGAGAGAGAGAGAGAGAGAGAGGAGAGAGAGAGAGAGAGAGAGAGAGAGAGAGAGAGAGAGAGAGAGAGATAGAGCGCGAGAGAGAGAGAGAGAGAGAGAGAGTACACGCGAGAGAGAATTTGTGTATGTATACGTGTGTGTGTGTATGTGTGTGTGTGTGTGTGTGTGTGTGTGTGTGTGTGTGTGTGTGTGTGTGTGTGTGTGTGTGTGTGTGTGTGTGTGTGTGTGAGTCCCTCTGTGCTAAATATTTTTCCCCAGAGGGTAGAATTATGTTTGTGTGCCTCGACCTCCTGACTCCAATATAGCTGATCCCCTCTCCACAGCCAGCTACAGCTACCCCACACCCTGCCAGCAAACACAACCAGACACGAACGGAACAAAAACCGATAAGACCAGGGAAGAAAATGAAACTTTGTCGACACAGAGTCAAGCCACTACCCACTGTCCGTGTCACCACCCACCCCCACCTCCCCAACCCTGCTGTGCCACTTCTGTTGAGATAGCCGTCTACTGCTGGCAGCTTGTGTGTGCCAAAGAAAAATAGACTTATTCAGCTTCACCGCCCAAAGTGCAGGCACAGTCAGGCACAGTAAAAAAGAAAATGCCACTGAGTGGAGAAGTCACCCATGGTCAGCGGAACAACAGAACTGTCATCAGTGTTCCAATCAGCATTCTGGTGAGCAGTGTAACCGGACAAATAGACCAGCCGCGACGCGATTGAAGCAACAGAGAATCGCTTCTGTACAGCAAGAGCGATACGAGCAATTGAAGCGACTAGCGTATGTCCAGCAGGCTTGTACGAAATTCCGAATGGAAAGAATTTTCATTCAAAGTAATACCATAATACGAACACTAGGTGGTGGTGTTCTATGTACTTTCAATGGGTGGTGTAGCTTAAATTCAAAGAAATTCAAGGTAATGGCACCACCTAGTGTTCGTATTATGGCATTATTTTGAATTGAAATTCTTTCCATTCGGAATTTCGTACAAGCCTGATGTCCAGGCAAAGCATTCAAACATTCCCATTGGTTGTGGACACTGACCTCTATACAGTCATTGGCTGTCCCGGCTGGTCGCCGAACCGATTTCAACTTCAAATTGTCGCTCTCAGCATGCGAATAACTCTAGTCTCCAGAATTGCTTTTGTCGCGCGACTCAATCCAAAGTCAAATACTTCCGGCGCGCGCCTCGCTCATGTCGCGCTTGGTCTTGACTATTGTGCGGTAATAGTAATAGTGTTCTCTTGGTCTCTGGGTCCTCAGCCCTCGGCCACTAACCCTGCTATGCCACTTCTGTTGAGATAGCCTTCTACTGCTGGCAGCTCGCCGTGTGCCAAAGAAAAACAGACGCATTCAACTTCACCACCCAATGCACCCAGGCACAATCACAGTCCCAGTCTGTCACACGCTCCATACATGCACACACACATACACAGACACACTGACACCTACACACACAGACAGACAGATACACAGACACACGGACAAACAGACAGATACACAGACACACTGACAACCACACACATACACAGACACACTGACACTTACACACACAGACAGACAGATACACAGAAACACGCACATTTTGCTGCTTTGTACTTTCTTAACACAGGACTTTTACTGCACTGAGTTTATCTTTAACTTTTTTTGTGTGAACACACTACCCTTACCAGGACTTTTACTCTGTCTGTGTGTGTGTGTGTGTGTGTGTGTGTGTGTGTGTGTGTGTGTGTGTGTGTGTGTGTGTGTGTGTGTGTGTGTGTGTGTGTGTGTGTGTGTGTGTGTGTGTGTGTGTGTGTGTGTGTGTGTGTGTGTGTGCGTGCGCGCGTGTGAAATGCTGTAAGGCTGATTGTTGTACTGAAGTGGGTGCTAATATGTTTACTGCAATATGCAATAATGTGTATTAGGTCTTTGTGTATTTGTGTATTTGTGTATTCATGTAAGATGACAGAACCTTAATTTCCTTCGGGATTAATGAAAGTACTCTACTCTGCTCTATTCTACTCTTCTCTCTCTAGTGAAGCCTGATCTTAAATCAACCCCAGCATTAGGAACCCTGACAGGCTTTTCTACTTTATTTATTTTTCATTAAAAGAAAACTTGGCTGACTATGTTTTGATTGACGACATCCCAACAGAGATTTTAGGTTCAGCTGTTATCAAAAAAATAGGCATAAAATAAAATAAAAAAAACCTGGAAGTACTTCTCCACAGAATTGGATTTTCGGTCTCACTGGGAAAGAGGGAGGAGGAGGGGTTATGTAAACCTGACACCCCTCAGCTGTTGACACTGACAAGTCCAAACATCCCTACTGTCACTGGCTCATGAGATTTACTAGAAAGCAAACCATTCGTATATGTGTGTGCATGTGTGTGTGCGTGTGCGTGAGTGCGTGCGTGCGTGCGTGTGTGTGTTTGTGTGTGTGAGTGCATACCTCCCCACCAAACAAAACACTTCTTCACTGAGAATTAAAGTCCCCTTCTATCTCAGATCCAGTGGCATGGCTTTCTGCAGACAGCTGACTATTTTGTCCGTCTCTTTTTCTATTTCCCCGACAGCACATCAGAGTGGTGATATATGAGGTGAGAACAACATACAGGCACACAGCATCCACAGCTGCAAGCAAATGGCTCTGAGGCAGTTAATGCATCTCTTTAGTGGTCAGGCGCTCTTTCAAAGGGGACAGACAGGGTGAATACGAGAGGAGGAAGAGGAAGAGGAGGAATAGGAGGAGGAGGAGGAGGAGTAGGAAGAATCTTTGTTGCTGAATCACTGTTGGGGAAAATATATTTTGAATAGGAGGAAGAGGAAGAGGAGGGGGAGAATTGAGGAGGGAATAGAAGAGAGGAAAGATAATGAGAATGTACCTCAGTAAGTGCTGCATCTTTTTGATACCGGCAGCCCTTATATAGGAATAAAGGAACAGAGGAAAAGGAAGCAGAATGAAGAGGAACAGTAATGGAGGACGGGATAGATGATGAGAATGACTTCTTTCAGTCAGTGTTATGATACCCACAGGCCTTCTAGACTCTAAATATATAAGCCTGTACTGTATGCTAATATTTGTAATATTTGGGTAATATTGTGGTTATATGGATGATATGTGATGGGCCGCAGGCCACTCTGCACTGAAAAATGGGCCTTGACATCAAAAAGGTTAAGAATCCCTGTTCTAGAGGAAGAAAGGCAGATGGGCAGAAGAAGAAGAAGAAGAAGAAGAAGAAGAAGAAGAAGAAGAAGAAGAAGAAGAAGAAGAAGAAG
>NC_085867.1:5840953-5870953 GCF_034702125.1 Engraulis encrasicolus | reverse complement strand
CAGAGGAGGTATTGCAACTATGCATGGCGGTTGTGGCCAGAGAAGGTATTGCAACTATGCAAGGCACTTGTGGCCAGAGTAGGTATTGCAACTTAGGAAAATGTGAGGTTGAGTATGGAGGATTGTGGCCAGAGTAGGTATTGCAACTATTTTTTTCTTTGATTTATTTACGTAATTTGTTTAATTTTGAGTTTGAGTGAAAGAAACAACTAAGGAAACAAACAAACAAAAATCCTTGTTTCAACACAGCATGGATAGCACATTATTATGGATAATTATTATGATCATAGTAATTATTATTAATAATATTATAGTTATTGGGATACTGCATAATTTGAGCCATTCTAAGTAATTGGGACACTCTAATCCCCAATGGAGACATTATTATAGTTAGCTTTTTATTCAGTGCTTGATTATCATTATCATCTTTCATTCATTAGTTTGTAAGAATAGTTGTAGTCCACATCAACACAATGTAATGTTCCTGGTCTTCCACTGTGCATTAATAGTTTTCTTTATATAACTATAATATAGCATTGACCTAATGTTTTTAAATGTAGGAACTTAAATCTTAGTGCAGGAATTTAGCTTTCCTTTATCTGATAGCTATCTGGAATTTGGATCAGTGATAAATTTCGGAAGCAGTGTAGCGTCCTCATACGATGCTCCGGATGCCTCACTGATGGTGGCATATGAGCTATCCAATCAAAACATGAAATTTACATTCCAGTGCCGTTTAGTAGCCTAATCGCAGTTGTAGTGATAAACTGCAAGAGGCACATGAGACTGGAGTTGATAATCACAGGGCTCGACGGCCTCCGATCCACGGAGAGGTGTCGCCTGTTTGTATTCACTGTTCCTTCTTTTTTTGGACCTATAACTTGAGGGAAAACTCTGCTTCATTGAGACAGAAGGCGTTTCCAATTGTACAGATGCGCTGACAATGAGTCAGTGAATAGGCCTACACATGTGTAAATTCTGAGTCTTCAAGTCTACAAGCTCTGATGTTTTTCCCTCAACCTCGCGCGCCCCTGCGCTACAAGCGTAGTCAGCACGTTGGCTGCGCAGGTAGACTGCTCACGGCTGCCTCCCTTCTCACCACACATCGGGCCATTTCAATCTTTATTTTAACACATTAAAACAGCGATTTCAGACCAAATATTTTCAGAGATGATAGACAAGATGTTAAACAACAATAATTTAATGAGAAACCGATTTCAGGAAAACATTGGTTCTCGACCTATTTTCGCTGTTTCCTGAGAAACAGCCAGCGCGACATCCGACGGGTTTTCCCAGATCGCATCACATATAATCTGCAAAACTCACCTCAAAACACAACAAATGTGTCAGCAAACATGGACAGCAAAGGCGCTTAAAGTCAAATAATTATTTTTCTAATCCAAAGCAAAGTACACTGTGATGTGTGAGGATTTTCTTTCTTTTTAATCAAATTGTTCAACTAGATTAGCACTTTAAAATGAAGTAATAATGTTGGCAGGATTTATGTGAGCCCTCTCTGTGGTGAAGATTTCGTTGAATGTTTCGCGTTAATGTTTTTAGACTACATTAGTAAGCACAGTGACATTTTACATGTGGGTGTTGTGAAAGGCAAAGAAATAGACCAAATAATTTCACTACTCTTCAAGAGCAACTGACCCCAGAGCAGTATTTGTTGTTGATCCTGGTGAGATAAAACAGGTAGCAGGTGGGTGGTGGTGCTGTTCCCTGTCACTATTTTGCAAACTATTTTGCCTTGGGTTGTTCTCTCACAGGACAAACCACACAGAATACATAACAGAGCAAAAGAACAAAACAAGACAATGGTCAGACAAAAGACAAAACTACAAAAACTAATTTTATCTTCAAGTGCAACTAACCACAGAGCAGTGAATGTGCGGTTGTTCCTGGTGAGATGAAACAGGTAACAGGCGGATGGTGGGTCACTATTCTGCAAACTCCTACTTTTGAACTCTACAACCCTGCCACACACACACACACACCCACACACACACACACACACACACACACACACACACACACACACACACACACACACACACACACACACACACACACACACACACACACACACACACACACACACACACACACACACACACACACACCAATAAGCATCGAAGCTGCATTTCAGTTCTAAAATCTATACACTGATTGAGGAATTTCTAAAAATGTATGCTTGCCGGATGCCTCTTTAGACAATGCTATGTTTACATAATTTGGTCAAAAATGGAATCTTTCCTCTAAATATCTAGCATGCCCATGTAGCTTTTCCAGTATTCTAGGACGGCACAGCCTCACTGAACAACTCTGAAAACCCCCAGAGCTCACATAACTCATTTAAGCACTACATCACTTCGCCCTTTACACACAACTAGGCAGGAGGTCCAAGTTGTATTTCTGATCTGGGAGTGTGGTATACTGAGCCAAAAGAGCAGCGGTGCTGCTGTTGCTGCTTAGCCGTTGTAAAAAGTATATATTTTCAAGTCCAACACTTGGGAATTACAGCTGTGGTCAGATGTTTTGACCAGGCTGAACAAAATTTCATTTCACAGAAAGGGATCAGAGCATGACCTGAAAGAAATAGGCCTACTCCTCTCCACTTAATCCTGCACAATCTCTCTCTCTCTCTCTCTCTCTCTCTCTCTCTCTCTCTCTCTCTCTCTCTCTCTCTCTCTCTCTCTCTCTCTCTCTCTCTCTCTCTCTCTCTCTCTCTAGTATCTCTCATCAGATCGCCCTCCCACTGGCTGTAGTTCCTCGAAGTTTCACTTATTTTATTTTTTTTACAGATAATGTAAAAAATATCCATGTAGTTCACCCTCTTTCCCTTTCCCTCTCTCCCCCCCACCCCTTTCTCTCTCTCTCTCTCTCTCCCCCCCCTTTCTCTCTCTCTCTCTCTCTCTCTCTCTCCTCTCCCTCTCTCTCTCTCTCTCTCTCTCTCTCTCTCTCTCTCTCTCTCTCTCCTAATCTCAGATGAGGTAATCCAGGCAACATACAACTAAACATGACGCAGTGAAAAGAAAGAAAACAGTTTAGCATCTCTGGCCTGAACAGCCTGTTCAGCTGTTCTGTTCTCATCTCTTAAACGCCTCCCTTCCATTTGTCCTCATCTTTTTCTACTTCTTTATTGTTCATTCTTTCTTTCTTTCTCTCCCTCCTTGTTAACTTCTTTTTGTGGAGTCATTCCTTTCCTCCCCCTGTGTCTGCAGCTGCACTGGCCGCTCTAATGCTTTAATAATCAGGAGTGACATCACAATTTATCACACGCTCTTTCATGCCAGAGAGAGAGAGAGAGAGAGAGAGAGAGAGAGAGAGAGAGAGAGAGAGAGAGAGAGAGAGAGAGAGAGAGAGAGAGAGAGAGAGAGAGAGAGAGAGAGAGAGAGAGAGAGAGAGAGAGAGAGACAGAACAAGAGCGATACAAACACATGCGTGGAGGCTCATCTCAGCAACCTTTTCCCACCATCTCTTCCGGTTCCCTTCTCCTCACACACATACACATACACATGTAGTGTATGTGTGTGTTGACTGAAATGTTTTGGCAGTCCTGTCCTCCACCACTGAGTGTGTTCAAGTGGGGTCAGCTCCTCTAGAAGGGAGTCTCATTTTTCAAAGCTGGGGTACGTACTGAAAGTGGCCAAAGAAGGAGGTCTCTCTTCACAAAGCTGGGGATAAAACCTAAGACTACAGTGGCCAAAGGGTCCTATGTCTTCCTCGAGCTGGTAAGCCACAGTGGCCACAGGGGAATAACACCAATAAAACCAACACCAATAACACTGATCCTGGATCAGTCCTATCTGGCCTCCACTGGCCTCCACTGGTCTCCCTCCTCTATGGGGCCTGGGAGAGGCACAAGTAACCACCTCAGCTGTTGCAATAATCCCCACCCCTCCAAAATTACACACATACACAGGTGCACACACACGCACACATACACACGGACACACACACAGCTGGGGCTATGCTGTGTAGATGGGAAGAAGGGTGGAGAATAGAGTGGCGAGGGGAGCAGAGTGGAGGAGAGAGGAGAGTGGAGTGGAGGAGAGAGGAGAGCAGAGTGGAGGAGAGAGGAGAGCGGAGTGGAGGAGAGAGGAGAGTGGAGTGGAGGAGAGAGGAGAGTGGAGTGGAGGAGAAGGGGGAGCAGAGTGGAGGAGAGAGGAGTGGAGGAGAGAGAGGGGTGGGGGGGGGTGGAAGAGAGTGAATTGGAGGAGAGTGTGGAGAGGGGAGAGGAGCAGGGTGAGGAAGAGAGGACCAAAAAGGGGAGCAGAGTGGAGAAGAGAGAGTGGAGTGGAGGAGAGAGAGGAGAGTGTGGAGCAGAGTGGAGAGGAGAGGGGAGCAGAATGGAAGGGGGAATAGGAATGGAGTGGAGGAGAGAGGAGAGGAGAGATATGAGTGGAGTTGAGAGGAGAGCAGAGTGGAGGAGAGAGGAGAGTCGAGTGGAGGAGAGATATGAGTGGAGGAGAGAGGAGAGTGGAGTGGAGGAGCAAAGTGTGGAACCCCCTCATAGGGGAGTGGTGGATGTGCAACCAGCTGGGAGCTCAGCCCACAATTAGACTAGACACAGAGGACATGACTCACGGTCAGACTCTGAGAGAGAGAGAGAGAGAGAGAGAGAGAGAGAGAGAGAGAGAGAGAGAGAGAGAGAGAGAGAGAGAGAAAGAGCGAGATAGAACATATGGGGCAGAGACTCTGTGAGCCATCTGTAAGCTCATGAGGAGCAGACACCCTGCATGCATTCTGTATTGTTCCGCCTTGTTTTTTCGTAACATTGGTTAAAAACCAACAAAACTGTTATTTTCCTTTAAAAAACAAATTTCAATGAAAGAAGATGTGGTACATTATGTTTCATATTAGTCTTAGATGAGAAGAAACATTTTTGTTAAGATTTATGTAAAGGTTTATATGTCAAATTTCCTGCGGTGTGACTGTAACATTAATGAAACAATATATAATAATATATATGTAAATTAACCAACAACATTTTGAATAATGTATGAAGCATTTGGCATGATTGCATAAATCTTAACTTTAGATTAAGATATGTGAATGTGGAAAAAACTAAACTCAAGACAGTAATATTAACTACAAGTTCAATTTCGTAACACAAATTGCATCCTGTGGGGTGACATGTATGTCAATGTTTGTGAATGGGCAGCTGCAAGGCCAACTACAAGGGTCTTAAAGACTGGCTCCTGACCAGTCAGTACCTCAGTTATTGGAGAGTGCTATGGAAGTTTAAGGTGACTCTTAACCTCTTAATATGTCTTCATATTGCAATCTTTCTGTCACACAATGCTTAGGTTCATTTTATGGTGTCCTGTGGTGTGACTGCTCTTATAGGAGGGAAAAAAAGTTTTTTTTATTAATGAAAACACATATTAAGATTAAACACAATATCATTATCAAGTTAGCATGAGCTCAGATGTCAGTCATGTATACAAAAGGATTAAAATGGCCATAATGCAGTGAATTCCCTGTGGTGTGACTCCATTTTCCTGCGGTGTGACATGCCTATGCTATGTGTTGATGCAGGACACACTTTCCCAAAAATGGCAAAAATAAGGTGAAATTCCACAGACCAGCAAGTGCTTGTTTTTTTCTTTTTTTCCCCAATTTTTTTCCATTATTTTTTTCAGGAATTTGATAAACTTTTTTTTTTTTTTTTGCGTTACGCCTTTAAACGTCAACCACCCATGCCTTTGTGTAGACCAGAGACCTTATCCACCAGACTGAAGCTCTGTGTGTTGGGAAACAAGGATGCTGGGACAGCCAAGGGTTATGGGGGGTTACAGAGGGAGGGGTGGAGGATGGAGATGGTTAAAGTGGAGGTGGAGGTGGAGCATGCCACTACAAGATAGGAAGAAACTGGCAGTGCTAAGGGATAGTGGGGAATGGAGATGGAGATGGAGGGGTGTGTGGGGGGATGTGTGGATGGCGATTGAAGAATGGGCAATGACTGCAAAACTGGAAGATTCTGGCACCGTCAAGTAAGATGAAGTGAAGATGGAGCTGAAAAAGCTGCGCTCACACCGACCCAGTGGGTCATATGGGGTCTCCCGGGAACACACACCCACTGCCCTGAACAGGGTTTGGCACAGGGCAGAGGAGAACACTGGATACAGAGATGGATGAGAGAGAGAGAGAGAGAGAGAGAGAGAGAGAGAGAGAGAGAGAGAGAGAGAGAGAGAGAGAGAGAGAGAGAGAGAGAGAGAGAGAGAGAGAGAGAGAGAGAGACAGTCTGTGTGTGTGTGTGTGTGTGTGTGTATATATATATGTGTGTGTGTGTGTGTGTGTGTGTGTGTGTCGGTGTGTGTGTGTGTGTGTGTGTGTGTGTGTGTGTGTGTGTGTGTGTGTGTGTGTGTGTGCGTGTGTGTGTGTGTGTGTGTGTGTGTGTGTGGAGGATTTGGGGGAGTGAAACAACCAAAGCACAGTGTGGAAAGGCAGCGAGTAAGCAATCCAAGAGCCAAGAGCAAGATGGCAGAATCCAGCAGCCCTCAGATGGAGAGATTAGGAGGGCAGCTGAGGCATAAAGGAAGAGAACAAGATGTTTGGAGGAAGTTGAACAAAAAAGAAAAAAACAACAACATAGAGAGGGAAAGAAAGATTGAGAGAGAGACAGAAAAAAACTCTTCTCATGTCTACATGATTAAGTTCCTAGATTAAATAAAGGTGCACTGTGTAATATCTTTAGTAGTTTCTTTTCAGAATGAATGCTGCCCATTCACAAATGTGTTAACTTTTCATGAATACTTACCATCACCAATAAGCAGCAGCACAGTTTCAATGAACAGTATAACTGCATTACCCACTCTGGTAACCATCCTACACAGTGCCCCTTTAAAGAACTGGACTGGATTCGTTACCTGAAATTACCGTTAGTAGCTCATGTGTGATGACTCACTGTGCCCTACTGGCTGTGGCCTTATGCATAGTGTCAAAGCATCTTAACACTGAGCCACTCAAGACAAGACATTTCCCACATGGGCCAATTAGGTTGCAGGGCTAGAGCAAACGCATGAGAACAACACTGAGTCAGAGGAAATATCTGATATTGAAAGAGAGTGGGAGGGAGGGGAGGAGAGGAGCTAAAAGGGGAGGGGAATGAGAGGAGAGACAGGCAAAGAGAGATACAGTAGACCACCAATACAGAGGAAGACGTGTAACAGCAGAGATACACCAGCGGCGACGCGACTCAAGCGACAGAGTGTAGCAGCAAGCGATACGAGAGACTGAGGAGACTAGAGTATTTCCGTACAGGGCGGAAGGCAAAGCATTCAAGCATTGGCTGTGGTCACTGACCTCTATACAGTCATTGGCTGTCGCGGCTTGTCGCCGAACCGCGTCATAAAAAGTTGAAAAGATTTCAACTTCAAATTGTCGCGCTCGGCGCGCAAATCGCTCTAGTCTCCAGAATCGCTTTTGTCTCTCGACTCAATACAAAGTCAATTACTTCCGTCGCTCGACTCGCTCAGATCGCCGCTGGTGTATCTCTGCGGTAAGAGAGTTCAAACGCTGAGTTCAGACGAGACTTCAGCTTCGGTGGGCAGTTTTGATGGTGATCATCTCAGGTGTGTGTACATGTGTCATGGAGAAAAAGGCAGGAGAGTGAGAGAAGGAATGGACGGATGAGCAGAGATGTGGATGGAAAGAGTGAGAGAGCAAGAAAGGCATGCTTTCCTATGTGTGAGATGGGGGAGGTTTGCCTGCCTCGCCTGTGATAAGAGCTAGATCACCACGGCCCTGAGAAATAACAACACTGGGCTGAGCTGCTGTAAGCAATCATTGGTTTATGCTCAGCCTGCTGACGCACACACGCACACACTAGTGAGAAGGCCTTACAATTGGTGAATCATACAAACCACATAAATACAGTACGTAGCTCTGCACTACTCACCCAAATTTGATAATTAGTGTGCTGTAAAACATCGCCTACCCTCAGAGACAAACAAAAGGCCACATGTATGCCTCTTTTCCACTGCCTACAGCTCGACACAGCGCAACTCGGCCGTCACTTTTTGCTATACGATTCAGCTGTGTCGTGCCCAATCTAAAAGCAAAGACTGGCGGCCGGGCCGCACTGTGTCGAGTTGTAGACCTACCAGAAAACTGGCAGTGGAAAAGAGGCATTATTCTGCATTTCATTTGAAATTACAGATTGACTGTGCAATTAGTGTGAAACAGCCATAGGCGCGAAGCAAATCAGAGCAGAGTGCTGCATGGGTTGTACAAAGCAACCATATACTTACACTTTACTTGACAAGATTGAGTATACGGAACAATTGCATCTATACAATGCACTGACTGGCAAGATTATGCCACATTTTATGGAAATACCATGCAATTGTGAATCATAACACAAAAAAACTATGCTTTTAGTATGAACGTGAAAGTGGTTTTAAAAAACTGAAAAATAAAATCCTTCCCTTTTCAAGTCAGCAGCAAAACCACAGGTGGCCCAGTCCTGCTGGTTTCTTTCTTTGCATATGAGAAGGCATGCTTGATTTAAAAAAATCTTCCCACTTCATACAACAATTTAAAATTTCGCCAACGTAGAAAGGGAGAACAAATTGCTGTGCAGAGAATTCATGCAGTGGCTGTCCATGACTTAAGCCGAATCAGTGTACAGAGCACATTCAGAATACACGTAGCAGTGCACAGAACACCATATTACTAAAACCTCCCTGCTTCACCGCGCTGCATAACAATGTGCTTGCCTTGAAGACTTTCTGATTCATTCTGATTCATTCCACAAATTAAAAGTCTAGTATATATCCCCCAGAAACAGATTGATGCATTTGTGGTGAAATACAGTACTTGGTCAAAGCTTTGCACATTTCCTGTCTCCAGAGGTGTAAAATATTGAAATATGACACATTGCTGATGCATAATTTCGCAAATGCAATCACAACGGAGACAGTTATGAAACAAGCAGGAAAGAAAAGGAGACAGAGAGAGAGAGAGAGAGGGAGAGAGAGAGAGAGAGAGAGAGAGAGAGAGAGAGAGAGAGAGAGAGAGAGAGAGAGAGAGAGTGAGAGTGAGAGAGAGACTGACTATCCAGCCATGAATGAATGAATGAATGAATGAATGAATGAATGAATGAATGAATGAATGAAATGAACAAAGCCTGCTGCCGAATCCCATTCCACTTGACCTGCAGTAGAACAGATTGATGGAAGTCCATCTTGTATTGTGTGGTGAAAATACACATTTGATATAGTCCCAGAGCACCTACCAAGTCCAATGGAGTGAAATAATGATCTTTGAGGCGCTTTGAAGACCCATTCTGGTACATTCTCTGCTGTGCACAATATTTCTATTCTAAACTGGCAACGATAAAAAAATCACATTTGGAGACGTACACACAGGCCTGGGGGTCATTGGCATTCCTCCTACACGGCTGCATATTTCTCTAATCAACACACTCCCTGCATGCACAACATACTCCCAGCATCGCTCGAGGGCACTAGACCACTTGTTTCCTTGAGGAAATGAAATGCTTCCTGATTTGGCTCCAAGGCTGCAAAATCCCATCTCTGTTCCACGTGGAAATAAATAAATTGGAGAAGAGGGAAACAGTACATGAATGCTTTGGTGAGTTGGTTGTAATGATGTAAGGACAACAAAGGCCAAATTAGTGAAACCATTTCATTTATGAGCAACTTTAGTAAATAAAACAGCAGCATTTCATTCATCCAGTATCCTCGTTCCCTCTTCAGCAACAACAACCAAAAAAACCCCAAAAGGGTCCATTACTGCTGTTATAATTAGTATAATTTCTCATCTCTCATATTTTCACTGTGAAATTCACAAAATGAAACTGAGAAATTCCTCGCCTGTCTCTGCCCCTTGTCGCGCAGCTAATCAGCGCTGCATGAATGTGATTGAGAAATCCCACACATTCATTACCAAAGACACAGAGCGAGCGATGCTCTGAAAGTCAATTACACAGCAGATCAAATAGCATTATTCATTACAACTGAAATAATTATGGTTTACAAATGTCAAAACACTGTGTCCCCGAAGTAAGCAAATATTTAACGCGGAAATGCATCATTTTGGTGGTGATGATGAATAACTTCCGCCATGGGATTTCCAGCAATGAATAGGTATTCTCTATCTCGACGGTACACCATACAGCGAGCCATACACACTTAATACACACTCAACAATGTGTGTGAATGGATGTGTGTTCAATGTTCTTGTTTTTGTTTACAAACAGCACCAAGGGACATGCTTTTCACACTCAAGACGTAATTATGGCATGTGTTTACCACATCTGCTGCACTGAGTGCACTCTAAATGGGCATCTAAAAGGGGAACTGCACAGAGGGAGTGGAGGATGAAGTGATGGAGGCCATGGAGAAGAGGAGGAGAGGAAAGAGGAGTGTATAGGCTTACCACATACAGTACTCCCTCCCTTTTACCATGACAGGAAATGTGAGCCTTGTCTGGGTCCTTCAATTTCACCGAGAGACTTATAGTGGGTGTGCACAGCTTGTGTGTTATTAGAAAGCAATAATCACCCTCAGTTTGAAACTCAGAAAATAATAGTCCAAATGTATTGTGTTCATACTTGGTTTACAAATGGCATTTGCTCACCAGTTATCTGAATGCTGGATGACAATGTCAATAGACTGCATTTAAATAGCTTTTATACAAAGCAGTGAGACATTGCATTGTTATGCATATGAAATGTAAGAGAAGAGCTGGAAGACCGTGTGTTTGGCTGAGGTTTTGAACTTGGTTCAATTCTGGCAGTGGATCACAAGAGGTTTATTCTGGGAAGCACTGCGCTGCACTGCACTGTGTGTGTGTGTGTGTGTGTATGTGTTTCTATGGTGTGTGTGTGTGTGTGTGTGTGTGTGTGTGTGTGTGTGTGTGTGTGTGTGTGTGTGTGTGTGTGTGTGTGTGTGTGTGTGTGTGTGTGTGTGTGTGTGTGTGTGTGTGTGTGTGTGTGTGTGTGTGTGTGTGTGAGAGTCTATGCATGTATATGCCGACAGCAGACGGACTGTGATCACCTCTGCATAGCAAGAGAGAATGATAAAGTCAATAACAGAGCACCCCCTCTGATCCAATTACCTTTCTCCACAGCTCCACACACAACCCTGCACGCAACTACGCACGCATGCTCACATGCACAGACACACCCCAACCTTCATATATTTGTGGTGCGCTCCCATTTGACGTCACATCCGTTCACATTAACAATAGCTAAAGAATGCTAAACTATGCCCAAACCAAAACAAGCCCTATGCCTAATCTGTCTGTGAGGAAATGTTTTTAAACTTTTACCAGTAACAACATAATTACCCCCAGCAAAAGGTGTCAAAACATGCAGGGCCCAGGATTTGGGCCCCACTTAGAGTGACGGCCCCACCTTGTTGGTGTGCTCCAAAGGCAGTGGCCTCACGAACACACACGCACACACCCATTACCTTTTCCCCACTCCCTTATGCATGCATGAGTACAGTATTTGCATTCATTTTGTTTTGTGTACCAAACTATGAGGTAAACGGCTAGCTGAAATGTTTGCACAATATAACAGCCTGTCAGAGGGAGTCAGAAAAAACCTCAGCCAGGTATTCTCTCACACACACGGGCGCAGGCGCGCGCGCGCACACACACGCGTACACCAGGGGTGGAACTTCAATAAATTCCAAACCAGTCACTGTGGCAGGTAGATTCTAAAATCTACCAGTCACTCACAATTTTTATCAGTCACCAGTTTTACCAGTTCATATTCAACCATTCCAAGATCATTTTCTGATCAAAACTTTTGTTTCAGTGGTCATTAACAGTTTGTGTCACATTGTGGTGGCAATAACTCTTTTCATTATCAATTTGTAAATTTTTGATGTTGGATGTGGCGTATAATTCAGCATTGACTCGGGTGCCTCTAGAAAATGTTCACCCGTCTGGGTGACGGGTGGGTTGACATGTTTCACCTGCCAAAGGCCAAGTTTACCCGTCATTGGTAGGTGGACGGGTGCATATTTCCATCCCTGGCGTACACAGACACACAAGCGTGCACGCTCACACACACACACACACACACACACACACACACACACACACACACACACACACACACACACACACACACACACACACACACACACACACACACACACACACACACACACACACACACACGCGCACACAAATATTTACATGTAGGAAGCTTTTTCGGATATGTCCAACAACAGGAAGCCAGATATGGAGCAGATACCAGGAGTAGAGGAAATGGAAAAGACAGCTACAGCTGATATGAGGCAGAGAGAGAGAAACCGATAGAGACAGATAGAGAGGCAGAAGAAAACATGAGGGGGTGAGATTTGATGTGGAGGTGCTGGAGATACATCAGATGACAGGTGTGCAAATAGTTTTACGCTGGCAGGTAATACAGTATGGTGGAGCTAATAGGACTACAGTAAATGCAGACATCTTGGAACCCTTGAATCAGTTTACTGACCCACCCACGAAGCGACCAACCAGCTCACTGAACAACTCACCAACTTCCCAACACTGACGCTAGCCTTATTCAAGATACCGCAATGGCTTTATGCGCATGTACTGTAGACAGCAGTGCATTCTGGCCGAAAATGTTGCATGACAGGTAGATTTCCTGTCCAACTTACTGTCAGCATTATAAATGAGTATTCATTTCATGAACAAATGCATTTTTTAAAAACATACAGCATTTGTCTTTCATCCAGCAGCATAACAGAATCGAAAAACAAAATGAGCACTGAACCATGTTGGAGCATGCAGGAGCAAGTGTAAGGTGAAAAGAAAGTGTATGCCTCAGGTATGACTTTTGCGTTTCTTTCTCACTGAAGGAGTTCTTTCTGCTTGACTTCAGTCAGACATGGGAATACGAGTCAATGGCCCTGATACTACAGTGCAGGCCTACCTGAAGATGACAAACTTTGTGCAGTGCGCTGGAGCAGCATTTACCTGCCATAGCCCAGGATTTGAAACAAGGTCATCTGAACAAACTGGGCTGAAGGTAGAGTATCACTCCAACATTTACACACCAGTGAACACTGATGGACTCTCTGACCATCTATTGTTTATATTTCCAGAGTGGCCGAATGGCTTAAGCAACCTTCAGACTTATCTGAGCAGAGAGGCTTCTCACGTCGATGAACAGTGTTGGATGAACAGGACCCCCACCTCTGCACTCTTCTTCCTCTTCTCTATTCTCTTTCTTTTCTATCCTCTTTCTTATTGTCTCTCCTGTGGAACAACAACCCTCAAGGTCCTTTATGATTCATGACCCACAGTTCAACTCCATAGTAACATCACAAGGCTCCTCATTCTTCAATTCATTCTACAAATGAAATGGCAAGAATTCATCATGGTTATAGCAGGCAACCCTGACCAAATCAAACAAAAAGTGAAACATGGTGGTACAATGGAAATTGAATCCAGACAAAAAAGTTTTCCTTTACAATCCCAATTCAACTTGAAAGTGCCCATTCCTCCATCACTAACTGTGCCCTCAAATGTGATCAAATATTTACCTCCTTCAGAGGGAGACGGGCATCAGCACTGCATCACAGGGTAACCACATGCGGCGCCTCTAATTAGGCCTACGTGTGGGTTTTTGGCTCGCACCAACCACGCTTGGTAAGCAGGCACAAACAAAGAAGCCAGTTCCTAGTTTGGGGCACAAACAAAAACTAAAAAGCACTAATGGCAAGCTTAGATCTGAGATGAACCATGACTATAGTTTAATTTCCATGCATGTGTGTATGCGGCTCCCATCAACATCCCCAAAACCGCCTCCTTCCAAAGAGGAGAGAAAAAAAGAAAGTTGAAAATAGAAAAGGCCACTGCCATGTGTTTGGTGTTGAGTTGCTACTCCGTTCACCCTCCAATCTGAGCCAGTGTGGCACAGGGCCAAGCCATACAAACAGACGCAAATAAGGATGACACTGTCACCCCCACTGAGATATTTATTACATGTGCCACCAGACCACGTTGCACAGCATCTGCTGTCTCCTGGCAAGGACTGTAATTGTAATGGGATCCATAGAAACATGGAGAAAAACAAACACACAGACAGACACTACATTGGTCATGTCTGTATCTCTTCATAACTTATCTATGTACATATCTTTCTCTCCATCCACATGTATGTGACTAAATATATATTTGTTTGGAGAAAAAAAAGCTTGGCAAGAACAGTAAATGAGGGTGGCAAAAAAGCAAAATTCAGCTGTGAGTTTAAGTGTTTTATGGCTTGTGTATGAATGGGGGTGCAGTGGGGTGGACAGGCATAAATGCTGGCCCATTCTAAAAAGTCAGGACTCAGGGAGCATGCCATCAATCTATTTTGTTGAATATGAAGCTTACTCCGCAAGTGTCCACAGCTGTGTGCGCCTATTAGGCTGAGCTAGAGAAGTGTTTGTTACACTGCAGGCAGGCTGTGATTGAATACCCAGTACAGAGATGCTTCAGCCAATCCATGGCCTTATCGTTACAGCTGTGACAAATTTACACACACAGCTAGTGTTGCCAGATTGGGCGGTTACCCGCCCAACTGGGCTGCTTGGGATAGCCGTCTGCAGGGAAAAACAGTTTTATACCCATAGAAATCAATGCAATTTGTTGAAATTGGGCGGAATTAAGTGGCTCCAGGTAGTTTTTGAGCACCTTTTGAGCGGGATTTGATCAGACATATCTGGCAACACTGCACACAGCCGTGGTGAAGAGCCCCTGTGAAAGCGTGCTGAGGAACAACAACAACTGGACTACTACTAGATATCATGCTGCATCCGCAATAACCGTATCATCACATTAAGATCCCAGCCTGACTCCTCACAGCTAATCTTCTCTCCAAGCTGCCAGGAATTCATAATAATCATAATCAAGTCTCAACAGATATTAAGATCTTCATAGATTGATGGCTGCTATGACGATCTGTGAAAAACATAGACGGGTTGACACAAAAAAACACAAATAAGGGACATAAAACCAATGGTAACTCAAGGAATGCAGAAAAAGTAGCCCATGGAAATCCACAGGCTTTACCAGTGACAGGCTGCTTGATAGTCCCCTCACATTCTACATCAGCAGACACACTAAAGCCAGTGCGTATATGAACAGACTCCAGAGAGAACACTAAATACTCTACATTGTGGACGCATCTCAAATCCAGCCGTAGGCCCTGGCAGCAGACAGTCAAGCCCTATGAAAGAGCCGTCCTGCTATTAAACCCCACAGTTAAGCTGAGGCAAAAGCTATAAAACACAAGAGATAACTGCTATAAAACAAGCTCAGGGCCGGGGTAAGAGCCAGGGAGAGAAGTGCTCTGAGAAGCTAGCAACACTTCAATAAAATAAAGCAATTTGTGAAAATAAAACAGAGCATGTATACTAGTGGTGTGCATTGGCAATGCCCTCAGGATTCGATTCGATTACAATTCGGGAGCTAATAATTTGTTTTTAATCGATTCAGCGTGATTCTATGATGCATTGCAATGCATTACATTTCTACTGGAAGCAAGGGAACTTTTTCATCAGTAATGAGGCAACACAAGCAGTCAGATACTGGATAACATTTTATTGGCTGTTGTGTGTATCAGACCTGCAGTTTCCGATGCTTTAAAGTACTTTCACTTAATTTAAAGTTCATTTGCTCTGGAAATGCGCACGAAAGAAAGTGAAACTTGAAAACATATGGCACATCAATTGTGGCATTTGCCGAATGGATTATTGAATTTTCCTGCCCCACTGCGCGATGCATTGCCGAACCAATTATTCTTGACACCACTAATGTATACACAAACTTTCAGCAGAGTGTTCTTGAAGATTAAGACCCAATGTCTAATGGTGCATTCCCCAGAGGTAGGAGCTTCCTAGTAGGCAACCAGAAGGCAGCTACCTCCCACTTGAAAGCGTTCCAACCAGCAAGCCAACCAAACTACAAACATGGAGGGACAAAAATACATATCCACTTCTCTAAGATGTCAGCAATGTAAACAATGAGGTGTAAACAACACCATGCGTTTTTTTCATGTAGCCGCATTTCATCTTTGAAAGAGGCAATGCTAATAACTACACCTTAGAAAGGTTCATGGGCGGTTTTGCAACTGTTAACCTGTCCAAATCAACTCTATTTGTCCATAGAATGGTGATTGCTGAGTAATGTGCAACATAAACTATTCCTAACACTGTGCGCTGCCATTGCTGTGATGACATCACGATTGTCAATGGGACAAAGTCGGTTTGCTTCGCTTTTGCCCCAGCTCGTGACTTGAACATTCCACTTCAACAGGCGTTCCAATGCATTTCAGCAAGTAGGAGGTCAGAAACATCCCATCTCCCAATCCTGGGGAACGCACCATAAGCTACGAGAGTGAGTGGAGATAAAGTGTGTGAGGGGCCTTTTTCCTCTCAGTGGGTCCCTTACTTGCCTAATTTTCATAGGGTGCGCTTCAATATGCGACCTTGCTTTTTCCACTTGTGCTTGTGGCCTCGTACCAGGAAGTAATATGTCATGATGACATCACTGACAACAGCATTATATTTCAATATCTTGCAAAGGCTCACTTGTAAAACCTTTTTCTCATTTGCAATTGGGATGGTGAATGAAAAACAGTCCCCCAAAAGTTGTTGTGGCTAGGCTAACAGCTGGGAAACTTTATTGTTTTCTCCACGGAGGAGGGGCCAGGAGGCGGGGCGAGGACACAAGCACAAGTGGAGGAAGCAAGGTCGCATATTGGAACGCACCCATAGACTTCAGATCTCGTAGCTGAGCCCCAAGGCGTTGCGTCACCGCAAGGGCGGAGCCTGGGTAGTCCCTTACTTCAATGCCGGTTGTGCGGCATCCTGACAACTTGAGGTTTTGGGGGTTAGTATGGAGGGGTGTTAAGAGGGAGTGGTGGGGAAAGAACGCAGCTGGAAACTGATTCTTGTCAGGGGTCTTCTTCAGTGTGTTCACTGAAGTGTTGCTCTGTGTATGCATGTGTGTGTGTGTGTGCGTATGCGTGTGTGTGCATGCACATGTGTGTGCGTGTGTGTGTGTGAGTGTGTGCATGTGTGTGTGTGTGTGCGCGTGCGTCCATGCGTGTGTGTGTGTGTGTGTGTGTGTGTGTGTGTGTGTGTGTGTGTGTGTGTGTGTGTGTGTGTGTGTGTGTGTGTGTGTGTGTGTGTGTGTGTGTGTGTGTGTACAGTGCTGGGGAGCAGTGAAAAAGTATTTCCTCATCCCCGTCAGGCGTCAGAAGACCTCGTTCACTAATTACTGCTAATTAGCTCTCCCCTCTCTTCCTTCCAATGCCCCTCTCCCCTTCTCTCCTCCCGTTCCCTCTCCCCTCTCTTCACTCTTCTCCTCTCCTCTCCACTCTTCTCTCCTCTCCTCCCCTCTCCACTCTCTTCCTTCCAATGCCCCTCTCCTCTCCTCCCCTTCCCTCATCCCTTTCCCTCTCACCCTCTTCCCTCTCCTCTCAGCCCCTTCCCTCTCTCCTCTCTCCACTCTCCTCTCCTCCCATCCCCTTCCCCCCCTCTTGACTCTTCTCTCCTCTCCTCTCTCTTCCTTCCAATGCCCCTCACTGCTCCTCCCATCCCCTTCCCCCTACCCTCTCTTCTCTCCTCTCCTCTCTCTTCCTTCCAATGCCCCTCTCCTCTTCTCTCATCCCTTTCCCTCTCACCCCCTTCCCTCTCCTCTCGTTTCCTCTCCACTCTCTTCCTCCCAGTGCAGCCCTCTGCTGTTCTCTCCTCTCTCTTCCTCCGAGTGCAGCCCTCTGCTGTTCTCTCCTCTCTCCTCCATCCACCACCCTGCCTCTCCACACCTCTCCTCTCCTCGATCCATCACCCTGCCTCTCCACACCTCTGCTCTCCTCCTCTCCTCTCCCTGCCTCTCCACACCTCTGCTCTCCTCCTCTTCTCTCCTCTGCCTCTCCACACCTCTGTTCTCCTGCTGCTGGTTAGCCCGCAGTGAGGGGAGACAAGCAGGGGGATACCCAGCAGTGAGGGGAGACGAGCAGGGGGATACCCAGCAGTGAGGGGAGACAAGCAGGGTAAGATGCAGCAGTGCCATGGGGCTGTGATAACAAAGAGGCTTGGCACTGTGAAGCTGGCATGGTGCAGTCTATAATTTATGAGCTCTTGTTTTGGAGCTAGTTACGTAACAGTTCAAGGTACTGAAGAAGAGAAAGTTTTGTTGTTACAGATCCCAATTTCAAGGTAAGCTTTTACTTCCATTTTATTTTCCTTTTTCTCGTTCAATGGCTTTGGAGTCACAGACTGCCAACGCACCTGGCAGCAGTTTGCTAAATGGCGTGCTAAACGCATGTCGAAACGTTAGTCTAACTGCACTCAAAAAATAGATATATTCAATACCCTTCAGTCATTTGTACAACAGCATCCAAAAAGGCAATGTGGTAGTAGACATTTGTAAACATTCCAAACACAGGCATACTTTGTATTCCTGACATAGCCTTCTCTGTTCTCCCTTTGTAAATTATTCATAGCCTGCATTTTGGCACTTAACGAAACAAACCTGTTTAATTCCGGAGTGAATCAAATGGTTTTATCCAAATCAAGCTGAGATGGGACGTGGTGAGAGGAAGTCGGGGCCTGCAGGAGTGGAAAAACCTTGGGGTGAGTCCAGACAATTGGTCCTGCTGAATTGATGATGAGACTCTCATTACTTTGATACGCCATGGGAACACAGGTGATCTCCCCACTCAGCTCTCCTGGTTGACAGCTGTCTCCCTCTAATGTTGTTTCCACAAGAGATTGCCATGGCAGAGGCCATTTGGGGGGAGAGTGATTAGGAATTTTGTAAATGAAACCAGAGCGGATCAAAGCGTTCAATCAGGTGGTTTTATAATGAAGTACTGACTAGGGCTGCACGATATCAGAAAAAAATCGATATTCGATAACAGCATGCAATACTTCGATAACGATATATGAACAATATTTAGAAATATAGCCGAGTGTTTTTCTTATCACTAATTTGTCGGTCTGTAAGGGGGCTGTGGCTTTGGTCATGGTGGGCTTCTTACACATTTTTTGATATTCAGCTAGTGATTGGACTACACAGAAATGTTTTACTTGTTAGCGATAATTATTTCATTTTCGTGATACGCATATTGCCACTCTTGATATCGCGATATCGATACATTTTCGATATATTGTGCAGTGCTAGTACTGACATCATGACCCAGTTATTCACTAATATGCTTTGCAGAATGGACATTACATTTGAGTAGTAATGGTGTTGGTGTGTGTGTGTGTGGGTGTGTGTGTGAGAGAGAGAGGGAGAGATTACTGACAATGTCTTATTTATATGTCTTTCATTAACTGCACATTCGAGACTGGTAAAAAGCAATTTAAAACTTCTCTGCTAACCCTGTTATAACAATTTTTGACCATAAAATAAACTTGACTTGACATCATACAGGCCTACTCCTTTTGACTATCAATCAGAAAAAGAGCATGCTACTTGAGAAGGCGTTTGGTCTCTTCTGAAAGTGTTTGCTCAAGTCTTGAGCTTCAAGGAGTGAGCGAGTGTATTGCCAAAGCAAATGTGTAAAAGTCCACATGTGGCTCAGTTATAATCCAAGATGTAATCCATGATGTAAGCTCTGTTGAGCTGGGACTCCAAATTAGTCTCCACTGCCAAGGCACTGCTGGATGGGGGCCTGGAGAAGCACTTGATTATCAGTTTCCATTTCAAAGTGGCGTCCATTTTGAAAAGTTGATGCGCTCGCTGGTCAGTGTTGTAAACTTTTCCCCCAAATGAAAACCCCCCTGTGACTTCTACAGTACCACGTGTAGCAGAGTGGACTTTTAAGGTTTGAAAATTACCCAAAATAATAACCTATTTTGTAGTTGCACGACTACGCCACTGGGGGAGTTTCACCCCCAGAAATATAGGACACTTTGACTTAAACCAGTAATGGTAGCACAAGGCAACACAGGTTCGATAAGACAAGAGGAGACGTGAATTCCAACACAAAAAGTAGTTCTTTTTATTTAGGGCAAGAGCAAGGCAGGAGCTCACAGTGCTTAAGGGGGCATACTACTGGAATGTGTATAATAACCACAGCAACCCATGACTTAGTAGTCCACAGCAAACATTCTGAGTGACACAGCAACCAAGTGCAAGATGCACCACACTAGTATGACTGACCAGCCACCCTTTAAAAGCTAATGCTCCTGGCCTGCCAGATTAAATGGACTACCTTGGGGAGTAGACAAACTAAAATGAAACAAAAACAGACAAACAGTACATTAAAGACTAAATCAAAAGAAACACAAGGTCAAGACAAGACAGCAGCACGACCTACACTGGGAGCAGTACAGGATTAAAGGCCATGCTACCTGAAAAACAAAAACAATCACATGATAAAAACTGCACAGCTAAGCTTACACATGATTACATCAACCATCTGCTTCCACATGTTCAAGTTAGCATTTTACCACTGCACTTGACAAGATTTAGATGAGCATGGAACATACCTGTAAGCAGGCCCAAGATGGCTACATCAAAGCTAGGCCTTAGCCTGAGGCCCATGTGTGTGGCTACAGTACAGATAAATACAAACAGTCAATACACAAGACAACAAAATAAAGAAATAAATGAACATACTGAAAGGACAAAAACACAACATACCCAAAGTGGCCAGTCTGGCACACACACCAAAGCAGCAGGAACTACCATGCTGTTGGCTCAGGGTTTTTAAAAGATGCATCTTGTGCCCATTGGTTAATTGCCCTGTAGTCGCCCCACCTCCTTGTTACTGGAGGTAGCTGGGAAGGGCACAGCGAGGTAGCAGAAAGTGTCACCTGCTACAATCCACCCCCCCATTGCTTGTCGTCGCCCCGACGACAAACTCAAGGCCACCATGGTGTTCACCATGGAATTTTACAACCATGAATTAAAACTGACTCGAAGGAGTCAGTGTCCCTTAACGGGAGAAATGACAAAGCCAGTGGGCCCAGCCCCTGATGCAGAGGGGACCCAGTGATCTACAACACAATAAAAACATGACACTTGGAGACGGCGATGGACCCGCCGCTATCCGAACTGGAGACCATCCGAACTGGAGACCCGGCGGTGGACCCGCCGCTATCCGAACTGGAGACCCGGCGGTGGACCCGCCGCTATCCGAACTGGAGACCCGGCGGTGGACCCGCCGCTATCCGAACTGGAGACCCGGCGGTGGACCCGCCGCTATCCGAGCCTTTCCCATGGCAATTGGTCAGTAGGCCAAGCCAGTACATTAAGTCCATTCCTGACACAACCCACACAAGCAGTTCAAATTAGGAGCGGCTCCCGATCAACCTGTGGGGCGCCAACCACAAGGCCAGTCAAGGAGGGGCACCACATGTCAGCTGACATGACTAATGGAGGAGGTAGGTGTGGGGATAGTTGGCCAGGAAGTTTTCCCAGATTTCCATCTTCTGGTCGGCTGCTGTCTTGTCTTGTAAAGCACACAACTCAAAAATTACAAATAAAACAATACCTGGAATTCACGTCTACCCGTCTCCTGCCGTCTACGTCAAATGTAGCAGAGTGGACTTTTAAGGTTTGAAAATTACCCAAAATAATAACCTATTTTGTAGTTGCACGACTACGCCACTGGGGGAGTTTCACCCCCAGAAATATAGGACACTTTGACTTAAACCAGTAATGGTAACACAAGGCAACACAGGTTCGATAAGACAAGAGGAGACGTGAATTCCAACACAAAAAGTAGTTCTTTTTATTTAGGGCAAGAGCAAGGCAGGAGCTCACAGTGCTTAAGGGGGCATACTACTGGAATGTGTATTATAACCACAGCAACCCATGACTTAGTAGTCCACAGCAAACATTCTGAGTGACACAGCAACCAAGTGCAAGATGCACCACACTAGTATGACTGACCAGCCACCCTTTAAAACTAATGCTCCTGGCCTGCCAGATTAAATGGACTACCTTGGGGAGTAGACAAACTAAAATGAAACAAAAACAGACAAACAGTACATTAAGACTAAATCAAAAGAAACACAAAATCAAGACAAGACAAGACAGCAGCACGACCTACACTGGGAGCGGCACAGGGTTAAAGGCCATGCTACCTAAAACACAAAAACAATCACATGATGAAAACTGCACAGCTAAGCTTACACATGATTACATCAACCATCTGCTTCCACATGTTCAAGTTAGCATTTTACCACTGCACTTGACAAGATTTAGATGAGCATGGAACATACCTGTAAGCAGGCCCAAGATGGCTACATCAAAGCTAGGCCTTAGCCTGAGGCCCATGTGTGTGGCTACAGTACAGATAAATACAAACAGTCAATACACAAGACAACAAAATAAAGAAATAAATGAACATACTGAAAGGACAAAAACACAACATACCCAAAGTGGCCAGTCTGGCACACACACCAAAGCAGCAGGAACTACCATGCTGTTGGCTCAGGGTTTTTAAAAGATGCATCTTGTGCCCATTGGTTAATTGCCCTGTAGTCGCCCCACCTCCTTGTTACTGGAGGTAGCTGGGAAGGGCACAGCGAGGTAGCAGAAAGTGTCACCTGCTACACACGCTTCATCACTGCTGGAGTTGATGACAGTGAGGTGAGGTCAGTCTTCGTGCAATGGGTTCTGTTTTTATTAGCAGGATAGATAGCTACCTGTACATGCTCACCAGATGCCACAAACATTATAGTGATTTCATTTTACTGAATTATTTTGTCACAATTTTAAAGCCGACTATATATAAAGTAAATGTGCACGTGTTATCAATGTATTCCTCTACTTGCGTCTGTAAACATAAAATAAAACACAGCTTTACGTAAATTGTCTGCTTTTCCATTATTTTAATAATGCAAAGTTGCCATTAGCAGTAGGCTAAACATTAAAAGTGCCATAAATGAAGCGAAGGACAGCACTCTTCAGATTTCTTTTTTGTTTATTCGCCCACGAACGTTTCGGGCAGAGCCCTTCTTCAGCGTGTAATGGCGTTTGCACCCATAGGTGGTAGGTGTGCCCTAAAATAGGGTGAACACCTGTGACCCCATGATTGACACCCAAAGTTACATGTTACTTCCCCTAGGGGGAGTGAAATCAGATTACAATGTGTTACAAAAACTGATACCATATATCCCAGAATGGAAAAGTAAAATTAAATACATAAGTAATAATTGAAAAACAAAAAACTTAATCATAAAGATGATTATTTGAAGAAGGCTAGGCCTACACAATGTCATTCTTCTAACCAAAAGATCTATAGCCCATAGAGTCATAATATTTTACCCCTATTTACAAAAACATCTTACATACACACATCTTACAAGAAACAACTCAGAACCAATTCCTCATTCATGCCTTTTGGAATAAGTGTATCGAGCTGGTGGATCCAATAAGCTTCTCTCTGTAGTAGCAACTTATCCCTGTCACCACCCCTACGTGGCGTTTGCACAACCTCAATGCCCATGTATTGCAATTGTCTCGCTTCATGTTTTACCGCATTGAAGTGTCTGGCCACCGCTGACTTCTCATCATGGTTGCGAATAGAACTCTTGTGCTCACAGATTCTAGTTTTTAATTCACGTTTGGTCTTGCCTACATAATAGAGATCACAGGGGCATTTAAGTAAATACACCACATACTTGGTGTTGCATGTGATCCTGCCTCTGACCCGTATCATTTTATCAGTTACCGTGTGCTTGAAACTATCACCTTTCATCATGGCATAGCAGTGTATACAATTATGACACGGAAAATTGCCACTGGGAACTCGTGACATAAAATGAGAGGGCTTTTTGGAGAGGTCTGATTTTACCAAGAGGTCACGTAAATTTTGGGTTCTTTTGTAGAAGTTTCGGGGTGGATTGGTGAACGCAGAGGATATCTGGGGGTCAGTTTGCAAGATGTGCCAATGTTTTTTCACTATGTGCTTCAGGGGTTCAGCTATGGGACTATATGTAGATACCAACGCTATGGACTGGTCCGCATTCTTAAATTTAGGTTGTAGCAAGTCTGATCGTGGTGTTGCTCTCACTTTGTTGAGGTGGTGACTTAAAGTTTCACGTTTGTACCCTCTATGTTGAAAGTTCTCGCAGAGGGCAGTAGCATGTCTTTCAAAAGCGTCTGCTGACGTACAGATGCGCTTTACGCGCGTCAGCTGGCTATAGGGAAGATTACGTTTCAATGAGGGTGAATGGTAACTGCCATATTGTAGAAATGTATTCCTATCGGTGTCTTTCTTGTACAGTTCAGTCTCAAGACATGTGCCCACTTTATTTACCTTCACGTCCAGAAAGGAAATGCTGTTTTTATTGTGTTCCAACGTGAATTTTATAGATCTCATTTGTGCGTTCATGTAATTATGAAAATCATGCAGGCTGTTGACGTCACCACTCCATATTATGAACAGGTCATCAATAAATCTCCAATAATGCTTAATGAACTTAAAATAGGGGTTGTTATTGTAGACAAAATCAAACTCAAATTTTCCCATAAACAAATTCGCATAATTCGGGGCCATGGGTGAACCCATTGCTGAGCCTCGCAGTTGGAGATAATATTGGTCCTGAAACTTAAAGTAATTCTTGGTCAGTACCTCATTCGTTAAACACAACAGAAAATCAGTGGACGGTTCTTGTATGGGTCTTTGCATTAAATAATGTCGCATAGCATTCATCCCATCATCGTGTGGAATACTGGGATATAAGCTAGACACGTCCATGGTGCACAAAACATCATCCTGATCAACATGACAGTCACTCAGTTTATTGAGGAAGTCCATAGTGTCTCTTAAATAAGAAGGTAGAGAGTGAACCAAGTCCTTGATGTGTGAGTCTACGAACTGGGACATGGGTTCGGTCACTGACCCATTCCCAGACACAATAGGACGGCCGGGAGGATTTTGCAAATCTTTGTGGACATTGTAATCTGATTTCACTCCCCCTAGGGGAAGTAACATGTAACTTTGGGTGTCAATCATGGGGTCACAGGTGTTCACCCTATTTTAGGACACACCTACCACCTATGGGTGCAAACGGCATTACATGCTGACGAAGGGCTCTACCCGAAACGTTTGTGGGCGAATAAACAAACAAGAAATCTGAAGAGTGCTGTCCTTCGCTTAATTTATTCATTCAAGTTTTTGGGGGATTCAGCACCCAGTTAAGAATTGTTAAGTAGCCTATTTAGGCGATAGTGTGAGCGCGTCTTCTCCACTTTTTAAACCTTAAAAGTGCCATAAAACTTTTTGGAGAAAACTATGATAATTAATAATACTACAATGAGGAAAACTTCAAAACTGATTTCAGTTGCAACGTTTAAGATAGCGTGCTTTGTTTTGCAGTAATTGTTCTTATTGATAACAAGTTATAAATCACAAAAGATCACAAATGGCTGTCAAATTAAACTTCACATCTGATAATCAGATGCAGTTGGAAGTGCATGAGAGAAGCCTGACAATGATGCTATGATAGCCTTGACATTGATGTCTGCTGTTTCCACTGGAGCTGGCAAGATCAAGAGCAACAAACAGATCCATTTAAATAGAAAAATCTATTTAATTAAATTTCAAAGGTACTATAATTAACGTCTGACTGGCTTACTTGGTGCCCTCTCTCACTTGATTGGCAGCATCTCACTGTCTGTGATGCACAACAGGACAACACAAAATACACTTGTAAACATGGGTGGTAATAACAAGACATATGAAAATACCACATGAGCCAGCAACTACAAAGCGAAAGTACACATTCCCTCACTGGCTGTAGCAAACAAACAAACACACACACAGGCACACACATCGTGTTTGTGTTTTGCAGAAGAAGCCCAGAAAAGCAGCTTGGTATGAAAGACAGATGTGTGTGTGTGTGCGGGTGTGTATTTGTGTGTGTGCGTGCTGGTGTGTGTGTTTGTGCGTGTCTGTGTGTGTGTGTGTGTGTGTGTACCGTATGTGTGTGTGTGTGTGTGTACCATATGTGTGTGTGTGTGTGCGCATGCACGTGTGTGTGTGTGTGTGTGTGTGTGTGTGTGTGTGTGTACATGTCTGTGTGTGTGTACGTGTCTGTGTGTGTGTGTGTGTGTGTGTGTGTGTGTGTGTGTGTGTGTATGTAGCGTGTGAGATAAAATGGCAACAATGACTCGAAATTCTGGATTTCATCGAAGCAGCCTCCGTTCAGCCAAGCGCAAAGACACTCCAGCGGGAACAAATGCTATTTGTACACAAACGGCACCAATTAAATTCCACTAATAGTGCCAAACAGACCTCCCAATATGCACTCCCCACTCAGCGCATTTCTTCTTCGCAGAAACTGAAACTGAAAAACTGTCCTTGTTATTTTCAACAGCTCACCGCACAAAATACCCCAAAGAAACAGAACAACAAAAGCAGTTATAATATGTTCCTCTTGAGTATAGCACAGCACACCACACACACCACATATATTTTTTTAAATGCTTTTAAGAATTAAACAAATGAAAAGTGATCTAAAGCAAGAAAAATCGAACTAATTTGAATCTTAATTAATGACGCCCAGGTTCCCTCTGGGTTGGAATTAAGTTTCAGTGTCGGCAGTTCTGGAAGCATTGTTGAAAACATTAGTTTATATGCATAAAATACCGTAGTGAATGTTAAGATTTTCCAGCTTGTTAACTGAACACATGGGTAAAAGTGTATGCTCTGTGGGTTACCGGAAATAAGGATATTTGCCCATTGGCACTTGGATTGACATTGCAGTTGATCCACAGCACACAGTGCCAACCATTACACATGCACGACCGCATGCACGACCGCACGCACGCACGCACACACACAAACACGCCTGCCTGGGGTGCACTTCTCAAGGACACAAAGGGACGACCATGACAGGTGAAATATTGTCTTCATTCTGTATTTGTCTCACTCCTTCAGCACAGGAGCATGTGAATACACAAAGAGCTTCTTTACCAAAAACCATCAATCCATTTTCAAGAACTTTATAGTATATAGAAAAGTATATTATAATATAACTACAAGAAAAATGTAAAAAAATAGTGTATAACATACATTTTATTAAATTTACTCATGCTTCTCAGTCAGTAAAATTCCTCTGTTTGAGCTTGTTTAGGTGAGGAAAAGACAGGGCTGGAGGCCTGGAGGGCCTTGTCATGGTTAAGTTTGGGAACCCCTTTTCTATTATGTCCCCAATAACACCAGCAGCACATGGCTTGATTACTGTCACCATGAACCATACTACAAGCCTATCCCCTGATTACATGACACTGACTGACAGGGCTGTTGTCCTAAAGCTGTACTCATATTATTTAGCCTGGGGATTCGTCATATGTTATATAGCCTGGGGATTCGTCATGTTATATAGCCTGGGGATTCGTCATGTTATATAGCCTGGGAATTCGTCATATGTTATTTAGCCTGGGAATTCGTCATATGTTATTTAGCCTGGGGATTCGTCATATGTTATTTAGCCTGGGGATTCGTCATATGTTATTTAGCCTGGGGATTCGTCATATGGTATATAGCCTGGGAATTCATTTAGGTAGTGGATCTCCCTGTTGGCTACTGTAATTATTGCAGGGCCATTTGAATGTAAGGGGGGGGGGGGGGGGGCTTGGCTGGAATCTACCGGTATATGGGGGGCCTTGGCTGCAATCTACCGGTATATGAGGGGCCTTGGCTGCAATCTACCGGTATATACAGGGCTGGAGGGCCTTGTCATGGTAAAGTTTGGGAACCCCTTCTCTAGCATGTTCCCAATGACCCCAGCAGCACGTGGATTGATTGCTGTCACCATGTACCTTACTAACCTACATGCCTATCCCCTGAACATGACAGTGACTGATAGGCCTGAGGTCCTAATAATGTACTCCTGTTATTTAGCCTGGGGGTTAATTTAGGTAAGTGGATCTCCCTTATGATTACACCATGATACGTATTAGCAGGGTTAATTTAACACTAACTAAGAGAGTTGATTGTAACCCCCATATAGTATTGATCGTACACTAAGCATTGGGTTAACGTTCAAGAGTTTATAATATCATTTTTTAAGCCCAATTGGGAAACTCCAACTCCCATTGTCATTGTGACACAGCACTCCACAGCACACAAGTGTTCACTGCACACTGCACACAACGAAATTGCATTTATGCCTCACCCGTGAAAGTGCAATGAATAGTCTTCGTGGCAAAATGTCGCCTGTGTGTGGATCAGGAAGCGCGTTCAACACCTTGTAGCCTAATGCTCTACTACACTAGGTGCTTGACTTTGTCAATGAATAAACTTGAATCGCCATTTCACACTGAAGAAGGGTGCAAGCCTGAAACGTTTGAACAAAAAGAAATCTGATGAGTGCTTCTTTATTCATTTATTTTATTTTTGAGATAATGCTGTCTGTACTTGAGTCTAAGAGCCTGTGGATTCGTTCAGGTAGGCTAAGTGGGTCTCTCCATTTGACAATATTTATTATTTTTCATGAACGCTTACCTTTTAGCCTTAATAGTCACACTTGCATGCTCTTCAGCCTAGTGCACTCCACAGACACATGCGCGCACATGCACATGCACACACACACACACACACACACACACACACACACACACACACACACACACACACACACACACACACACACACACACACACACACACACACACACACACGGAGACACACACACACACACACACACACACACGGAGACACACACACACACACACACACACACACACACACACACACACACACACACACACACACACACACACACACACACACACACACACTAGAATACACATGCACACACTGCATATTATGCGTAAACTTAAATTCATCCTGAGGGAAAATGTGTTCAGGCTTACTGCACACTGGGCTTAAGGAGAAGCCCTGACAATAGTAAATCCAACGGTACTCAAAAATGTGCAGTCACAGTATCTACCTCTAATGGACACACCTCGTTATGATCATACCCTTAATCGTGCACTGTGTCATCCCTAAATGAGGCCTAATTTGTGTTCCTCTCTCTCACACACAAATGAGTCTCAGATAGGAGCCGCAGGTAGACTGAGGTTTCTTCTTTTATTTAGTTTAGTCAAACCACTTTTCTTCCTCGTAGACTTTCTCGATGTGTTATGAACTTCTCCTTTACTAGATTTACTATCTCTGCTTTGATGCTTTTACTATATCTTCTTATTTCTGCTTACACTTTTCTCTCCACCTCATTCTCACTCCAGTTTTCTGAATTACTCTTGTTCTGTCTGTCTGTCTGTCTGTCTGTCTGTCTGTCTCTCTGTCTCTCTCTCTGTCTGTCTGTCTGTCTGTCTCTCTCTCTCTCTCTCTCTCTCTCTCTCTCTCTCTCTCTCTCTCTCTCTCTCTCTCTCTCTCTCTCTCTCTCTCTCTCTCTCTCTCTCTCTCTCTCCCGTCATTGGCCATTTAGTCCAGAAGAGGCAGCAGCATCACATCATAACAACTTGATTCTTTACTGCACTTCAAAAACTGCACTAGCCAAAATTATTTTCTTTGGAACCTTGTATCTTTGAAAATGTCTTCCATCCATCTTGTTCTACTCCCCCCTACCCCCTCTCCCTCTCTCCCCATCTTGTTAGGAACTGACAACTGCAAATGTGAGGCAAACGATGAGAACACCTGCTGCGTTGGCTGTGAACGACCTGGAAAATGAACAAAATTTATTCAAACCGAAAAGTGAACTGCAGTCTGACAAAAGCCTGTGCATTTAAAAACACCAAATGAGACAGACAGGCAGAGTGAGAACAGCAGGATGAGATCAAGCAAAAGGACCCTGCCAGTTTTTCTTTTTTTTCAGAAAAAAAGTTTTCCTCTCTTTATGTTTTTCTGCAGACTTAAACAGACTCAAACTTCTGAGTCATTTACGAGAAGCCCAGTTGTTGCTTTTCGGGATTCGAATGCTGTTTCATGGTTGTCTTTCACCATATAGGCCTCTATATATACACTCGGCAGGCCTCAGGCACTACTTTGAGAAGCACGACAGGCATGCCAAGCCAACA